>NC_050576.1:177214661-177377688 GCF_011100635.1 Trichosurus vulpecula | reverse complement strand
TGGGAGTGCAGAGCCTGCTTAAGATCTGAGTCAGGTCCAGGTTGGTGGATCTTGGGGGAGGAAGAGTGCTGGGTGTGGCAGAGCTGGCTGTATAGAAATAGCTCTGAAAAGAACAGTGAATCCCCTCAAGCTTGGAACAAAGTACTCATTACTCTACAAGCAGTCATACCCTGAAGAAAACATCAGGGGTCAAGTAAGTTGACTGGGAACATGGCGAGGCAGTGAAAATGGACTTAGATTCAGACTAAGACTTTGGAATCTTTCTTTGGTGACAAAGAAGACAAAAACATACAGCAAGAAGAAGTCAACAAAGTCAATGAGCCTACATCAAAAGCCTCCAAGAAAAACATGAACTGGTCTCAGGCCATGGAAAAGCTCAAAAAGGATTTGGAAAAGCAAGTAAGAGAAGTAGAGGAAAAATTGGGAAGAGAAATGAGAATGATGAGAGTAAACGATGAAAAACAAGTCAACAACTTGCTAAAGGAGATCCAAAAAATACTGAAAAAAATACTGAAGAAAACAACACTTTAAAAAATAGAATAATTCAAATGGCAAAAGAACTCCAAAAAGCCAATGAGGAGAAGAATGCCTTGAAAGGCAGAATTAGCCAAATGGAAAAGGAGGTCCAAAAGACCACTGAAGAAAATACTACCTTAAAAATTAGATTGGAGCAAGTGGAAGCTAGTGACTTTATGAGAAATCAAGTTATTATAAAACAGAACCAAAGGAATGAAAAAATGGAAGACAATGTGGAATATCTCATTGGAAAAACCACTGACCTGGAAAATAGATCCAGGAGAGAGAATTTAAAAATTATTGGACTACCTGAAAGCCATGATCAAAAAAAGAGCCTAGATATCATCTTTCAAGAAATTATCAGGGAGAACTGCCCTGATATGCTAGAGCCAGAGGGTAAAATAGAAATTGAAAGAATCCACAGATTGCCTCCTCAAAAACATCCTCAAAAGAAAACTTCTAGGAATATTGTCGCCAAATTTCAGAGCTCCCAGATGAAGGAGAAAATATTGCAAGCATCTAGAAAGAAACCATTTGAGTATTGTGGAAACATGATCAGAATAGCGCAAGATCTAGCAGCTTCTACATTAAGGGATCGAAGGACTTGGAATAGGATATTCCAGAGGTCAATGGAGCTGGGATTAAAACCAATAATCACCTATCTAGCAAAACTGAGTATCATGCTCCAAGGCAAAATATGGATTTTCAGTCAAATAGAGCACTTTCAAGCTTTCTCAGTGAAAAGACCAGAGCTGAATAGAAAATTTGACTTTCATACACAAGAATCAAGAGAAGCATGAAAAGGCAAACTAGCAAGAGAAATCACTAGGGACGTACTAAAGTTGAACTGTTTTGTTGACATTCCTACATGGAAAGATGACGAGTATGATTCATGAGACCTCAGTATTAGGGTAGCTGAAGGGAATATGCATACATATATGTTTATGTATATATATGGGTGAATGTGTATGTATGTATATATCTATGTGTGTATATATATACATATATATACATACATATATGTATATATATATATATATATATATAGTGATAGAGAGAGAGAGAGAGAGAGAGAGAGAGAGAGAGAGAGAGAGAGAGAGAGAGGACACATGGTGAGTTGAAGATGAAGGGAAGATATCTAAAAGAAATAAAATCAGATTAAGGGATGAGAGAGGAACATACTGAGAGAGGGAGATAAGGAGAGATAGAATGGGGTGAATTATCTCGCATAAAGGAGGCAAGAGCAAGCAGTTCTGTGGGAGGAGGGGAGAGGGCGGATGAGGGGGGGATGGGTGAACATTGCTCTCATCAGATTTGGCCTAAGGAGGGAATACCATACATACCCAATTGGGAATCTTACCCCACAGGAAAGAAGAGGGAAGAAGATAAAAATAAATGGGGGGGATGATGGAGGGGAGGGCTGATGGGGGTGGAGGTAGTCAAAAACAAACACTTTTGAAAGGGGACAGGGTCAAGGGAGAAAATTCAATAAAGGGTGATGGGTTGGGAAGGAGCAAAATATAGTTAGTCTTTCACAAAATGAGTATTGTGGAAGGGTTATACATAATGATACACATGTGGCCTATGTTGAATTGCTTGACTTCTTAGTGAGGGTGGGTGGGAAGGGAAGAGGGGAGAGAATTTGGAACTCAAAGTTTTAAAAACAGATGTTCAAAAACAAAAAAAAAAGTTTTTGCGTGCAACTAGGTAATAATATACACAGGCAATGGGGCATAGAAATCCATCTTGCCCTATAAGAAAGTAAGGGAAAAGGGGATGGGAAGGGAGTGGGGTGACAGAAGGGAGGGCTGACAGGGGAATGGGGCAACCAGAATATATGCCATCTTGGAATGGTTGGGAGGGTGCAAATAGGGAGAAAATTTGTAATTCAAACACTTGTGAAAATCAATGCTGAAAACTAAATATATTAAATAAATTAAATAAATTAATTTAAAAAAATAAAAAGAGATGGACTTAAATGTTTGGAATTGGTATTGAGTAGGACTGATTAATAATTATTGGGGTGCTCATTGGATTTTGCACATGATCACAGGAAAACATTAAAGTTCAGTGGTACTGACAGTCACATCAGATTATTCTACTCACCTCTGAAACATAGAGACTGTAGCATAAGATAGTTTCATTTTAGGAACAACACGTACCACTAGAACATTAAATAGGAATGCAGAAGGAATGATGAATAGAAGTCAAGGAAGAGAGAGTATCATTACTTAAATTGATATTTGGCTAAGACATCTGCATTTACAATCCAGATTCTCCTAATGATCTTTAAAGATACCATGGGAAATATTATTCTTATAATTTAAATCATTTATGAGAACACCTTGCCAATGGAACTGTAAGTCTTAACAATAAAACAAACATGACTTCTCTAGTATTTGGCTCTTGACATTGGCTGCTAAAAGACATTCTGATAAATGCCTTGGTCTGCTTAAAATGTGTCAGGATAAAAAAGGATTGCCAGTCATTCTGGAGAGCAATTTGGAACCAAGCCCAAAGGGCTGTAAAAATGTGCATACCCTTTGATGCAGTAATACCACTTCTAGGGCTGTATCCCAAAGAGATCCTTCAAGTGGAAAAGGACCAGTATGTGGAAAAATATTTATAGCACCTCTTTATGTGGTGGCAAAGAATTGGAAATCAAGGAGATGCTAATCAATTGGGGAATGGCTAAACAAATTGTGGTATATGAATGTAAGGGAATACTATCATGCTATAAGAAATGAGGAGCAGACAGACTTCATAATAATCTGGAAAGACTTATATGATCTCATGCTAAGTGAGGGGAGCAGAACCAGGAGAACATTATACACAGTTACAGACACACAGTATCTGTGATGACTACTTTGATAGACTTAACTCTTCTCAGCAATGCAAGGTTCTTATTTTGTGCTATAACATGCTTGTTTATTCTTATTAAGCCAGAGAATCATGCATGCATGGAGTCAGAAAATAATTCTGAACTCAGAGGTAAACAAGCCAAAGGAAACCCTTTATATGTTTACAGCAATCCCAACTCAGGAAGCCTCTGTTAACCAAAATTATAGCCTCCATATGTATTAACCATAATATGAGAATGGCATTTCTTAATGGGATGGATTGTAAATACATGTCAAAGAGCCAATTGAAATTATAGATCAAGGATGTCTGTGTTTCTCTTATCATTAACATGACTGTATATAGATATCTAGAAATTCATCTACAGGGGGAGAGGGAGAAAAAGAGAAAGAGATAGAAGGGCGGGGAGGGAGGGAAAGAATACCATAGCATAACATGTGTCCATAAAATACCACAATAAAAAAATTGTGCAAATAAGCAAATAGAATAGTTTCTGTTTGTTTGTTTGGGGGGGGGGGTGTTGAACTGTAAATTCCATACATTGGAATAATTCTACCCAACCAAGAGAGACTATAGCCTGACTGTGAAGGACTTTAAATTCTAAGCTGAGATGACCAATCACTGGTCTTCAAATTCAGGATGAAGAAGATGATTTGAATTCATGTAGTAGATGAATAAATGTTAGTCACACATGAGTGAGACTTTAATAGTCAATGGGAGGAAGGATCTCCCAAAGCAAAGACCATAAGTACTGAATCTTCTCGCCATTGCTCTAGAAGAGGAAGGACACTTTTTTTTAGGCAAAGAAATTCAATAAATGTTTATTTTTTTTAAATTTATTTAACATATTTAGTTTTCAGCATTGATTTTCACAAGAGTGTGGATTACAAATTTTCTCCCCATTTCTACCCTCCCCCCTACTCCAAGATGGCATATACTCTGGTTGCCCTGTTCCCCAGTCAGCGCTCCCCTCTGTCACCCCACTCCCCTCCCATTCCCTTTTCACTTCCTTTCTTGTAGGGCAAGATAAATTTCTATGCCCCATTGCCTGTGTATCTTACTTTCTTGTTGCATGCAAAAACATTTTTTTTTGTTTTTGAACATCTGTTTTTAAAACTTTGAGTTCCAAATTCTCTCCCCTCTTCCCTTCCCACCCACCCTCACTAAGAAGTCAAGCAATTCAACATAGGCCACATGTGTATCATTATGTATAACCCTTCCACAATACTCATTTTGTGAAAGACTAACTATATTTTGCTCCTTCCCAACCCATCACCCTTTATTGAATTTTCTCCCTTGACCCTGTCCCCTTTCAAAAGTGTTTGTTTTTGACTACCTCCACCCCCATCAGCCCTCCCCTCCATCATCCCCCCATTTATTTTTATCTTCTTCCCTCTTCTTTCCTGTGGGGTAAGATTCCCAATTGGGTATGTATGGTATTCCCTCCTTAGGCCAAATCTGATGAGAGCAATGTTCACTCATCCCCCCCTCATCCGCCCTCTCCCCTCCTCCCACAGAACTGCTTGCTCTTGCCTCCTTTATGCGAGATAATTCACCCCATTCTATCTCTCCTTATCTCCCTCTCTCAGTATGTTTCTCTCTCATCCCTTAATCTGATTTTATTTCTTTTAGATATCTTCCCTTCATCTTCAACTCACCATGTGTCCTCTCTCTCTCTCTCTCTCTCTCTCTCTCTATATATATATATATATATATATATATATATATATATATACACATATATATACATACATACATACATATATACATACATACCCACTCACTCATATATATACATAAACATATATGTATGCATATTCCCTTCAGCTACCCTAATACTGAGGTCTCATGAATCATACACGTCATCTTTCCATGTAGGAATGTCAACAAAACAGTTCACCTTTAGGAAGTCCCTTGCAATTTCTTTTTCTTGTTCTTTTTCTTGATTACCTTTTCATGCTTCTCTTGATTCTTGTGTTTGAAAGTCAAATTTTCTATTCAATTCAGGTCTTTTCACTGAGAAAGCTTGAAAGTCCTCTATTTTATTGAAAATCCATATTTTGCCCTGGAGCCTGATACTCAGTTTTGCTGGGTAGGTGATTCTAGGTTTTAATCCTAGCTCCATTGACCTCCGGAATATCGTATTCCAAGCCCTTTGATCTCTTAATGTAGAGGCTGCCAGATCTTGGGTTATTCTGATTGGGTTTCCACAATACTCAAATTGTTTCTGTCTGGCTGCTTGCAGTATTTTCTCCTTGATCTGAGAGCTCTGGAATTTGGTGACAATATTCCTGGGAGATTTCTTTTTGGGATCTATTTGAGGAGGCAATCGATGGATTCTTTCAATTTCTATTTTGCCCTGTGGCTCTAGAATATCAGGGCAGTTCTCCCTGATAATTTCTTGAAAGATGATATCTAGGCTCTTTTTTTGATCATGGCTTTCAGGTACTCCAATAATTTTTAAATTCTCTCTCCTGGATCTATTTTCCAGGTCAGTGGTTTTTCCAATGAGATATTTCTCATTTTCTTCCATTTTTTTTCATTCCTTTGGTTCTGTTTTATAATATCTTGATTTCTCATAAAATCACTAGCTTCCACTTGCTCCAATCTAATTTTTAAAGTAGTATTTTCTTCAGTGGTCTTTTGGACCTCCTTTTCCATTTGGCTAAATCTGCCTTTCAAGGCATTCTTCTCCTCATTGGCTTTTTGGAGCTCTTTCGCCATTTGAGTTAGTCTGCTTTTTAAGGTGTTGTTTTCTTCAGTGTATTTTTCGGTAGTTTTTTGGGTCTCCTTTAGCAAGTCATTGACTTGTTTTTCATGGTTTTCTCGCATCCTTCTCATTTCTCTTCCCAATTTTTCCTCTACTTCTCTAACTTGCTTTTCCAACTCCTTTTTGAGCTCTTCCATGGCCTGGGACCAGTTCATGTTTTTCTTGGAGGCTTTTGGTGTAGGCTCTTGCACTTTATTGACTTCTTTAGGCTGTATGTTTTGGTCTTCCTTGTCAGTAAAGAAAGAATGCAAAGTCTGAGACTGAATCTCGGTGCATTTTCGCTGCCTGGCCATATTCCCAGCCAACTAACTTGACCTTTGAGTTTTTCAGTGGGGTATGACCGCTTGTAAACTAGAGAGTTCTATGTTCCACGTTTGGGGGGGAGGTGCCAGCTCTGCCACACCAGCACTGCTCCTTCCCCAACCCCCAACCCGGGCTGGGCTTAGATCTTCAGCAGGCTGTTGCACTCCTGCTCTGATCCACCACTTAATTCCTCCCACCAGGTGGGCCTGGAGCCGGAAGTAACAACAGCTGTAGCTGCCCCACCTCCGCTGCCCCTGGGAAGCCGAACCGCGGACTCCTTCTACTCCGGCAGCTTTTCCCACTAACCTTCTCTGCAGTCTTTGGTGTTTGTGGGCTAAGGAGTCTGTTAACTGCCGCAGCTCACTGATTCAGGGCGCTAGGGCCCCCTCCACCCGGCTCCTGGTCTGGATGGTCCACGCAGTTCAGGCTGGGTTCTGCTCCACTCCGTTCCCAGCTCCCAGCTCCGAGCTCCGTGTGGGATAGACCTCACCCAGAGACCATCCAGGCTGTCCTGGGCTGGAGCCCTGCTTCCCTCTGCTGTCTTGTGGGTTCTGCCGTTCTAGAATTGGTTCAGAGCCATTTTTTATAGGTTTTTGGAGGGACTTGGTACGGAGCTCACACGAGTTCCTGCTTAATAGCCGCCATCTTGGCTCCACCCCCAATAAATGTTTATTGAAAGAATGAGAATGTCAGTGTAATATTTTTTATAGAGTCATTTTGAATATAGTGAATGGACATAAATGTAAAAATGAAACCCATAGATGAACCGAAAACTTAATTTAAGTATTTTTATAAATCTTTATTTTTCATCTTTCCCTATAATTGTTAATAAGAAAAGTTAATTTGAGTTCAATATTTAATCTCTGGCTACCTTTCTTTTTTAAATTTACATATTCATATTTTTTATTTAATATAATTAGTTTTCAGCATTGATTTTCACAAGAGTTTGAATTACAAATTTTCTCCCCATTTCTACCTTGCCCCCCGCTCCAAGATAGCATATATTCTGGTTGCCCTGTTCCCCAGTCAGCCCTCACTTCTGTCACCCCACTCCCATCCCATCTTCTTTTCCCTTTCTTGTAGGGCAAGATAAACAATGAAATATAACCTTTAATTACCTATGTAAATATATTCAAGACTGGAAACTAATGAATCTATACTCTCCACCCCTTACCCTGGGTGCTACCCATGAAATTCTGAATGAAATCAATGAATATACAGGGAAACCTCCAGTTTCCTTTCCTTCACATTATATTTTCTTTTGTTCTTTCCATATTATATTATTTCAAAGAATTTGTCTCAAAGCGCTTGTATTTGTCAATGTTGAGAGTTAAAACCCGACTTTTTCCAGTTTTTGGATTACAATACAAGACAGCCTAACTGAAATCATAATAGTAGATTAACTCCCAAGCCAAGTATTAAATGATTTCCTTTAAATGGGGCTGTCATTTCATGTGATAAGTACAAAGAAATCATGGCACATTAGCTTGTAAAACAAATGCAATTCGTTTCACCTTGCTTTTTCTGGAACACACTAATCATCTCATTACTAGTTGTAATAGTGAAGGTGAACATTAACTGGTTGGCATATACTCAGCTTGTCAGGGGTAATACAAAAGCACTTGAAAGCAGATTCTGTGTTGGTATATCTTCACATATAACAGGGCTGTCCAACCTTAGGTTATCTTAGGGCCACGTTAAAATAAAATAATTATTCAAGGGCTGCACTCAGAATAAAAAATACAGTACACAAATAGAAAGTGGGGAAAAGCATGTCATCAGTAGGACAGGTGAAAGCATGAAGCACAAAAGCAAACACAAAATGACAAAGTGACAACACAACAGTATAAAGGTAGGTGCATACTGACCAGTCTGCATCATACAGATAGAATGCATCCCATAGATGTTCTGTCAGTAATACTGCTTAAAAACACCAAAGAAGAAAAAGTTGCCTTGGGGGGCAGAGCCAAGATGGTGGCTGCAAAGCAGGAACTTACATGAGCTCACCTCCAGGTCCCTCCGAAAACCTATAAAAATGGTTCTGAATAAATTCTAGAACTGCAGAATCCACAAAATAGCAGAGGGAAGCAGGGATCCAGCCCAAGACGGCCTGGATGGTCGCTGGGTGAGGTCTGTTGCCCATGGAGCTGGGAGCGGAGGGGAGTGGAGCCCAGTGTGAGCCGTGCCTGGACCAACCAGACTGGGAACCAGGCAGAACAGGCCCTAGTGCCCTGAATCAGTGAGCTGTGACAGTTACCAGCCTTCTCAACCCACAAACACCAAAGACAACAGAGAAGGTTAGTGGGAACAGCTGTGGGGGATGGAGTGAAAGTTCAGCCACTGTCCCTGAGGCAGCTGTGGTGGTGAAGCTACAGAACTACAGCTGCAGTTGCTTCCAGCCCCAGGCCCACCTGGTGGGCGGAATTAAGTGGCAGATCAGGGCAGGAGTACACAGGATGTTTAAGATCTGAGTCAGGTCCAGGTTTGTGGTTCTTTGGGGTGGAGAAGTGCTGGTGTGGCAGAGCTGGCTGTATAGAAATAGCTCTGAAAACAATGGCATAACCCCTCAAGCTTGGAACATAGTGATCTTTACTCTGCAAGCAGTCATACCCCAACAAAAACTCAAGGGTCAAGGAAGTTGGCTGGGAACATGCCCAGGCAGTGAAAATGGACTTAGATTCAGACTAAGACTTTGGAATCTCTCTTTGGTGACAAAAAAGACCAAAACATACAGCAAGAAGAAGTCAACAAAGTCAATGAGCCTACATCAAAAGCCTCCAAGAAAAACATGAACTGGTCTCAGGCCATGGAAGAGCTCAAAAAGGATTTGGAAAAGCAAGTAAGAGAAGTAGAGGAAAAATTGGGAAGAGAAATGAGAGTGATGAGAGAAAACCATGAAAAACAAGTCAATGAATGGCTAAAGGAGGCCCAAAAAATTACTGAAGAAAATAACACCTGAAAAAATAGACTAACTCAAATGGCAAAAAAGCTCCAAAAAGCCAACGAGGAGAAGAATGGCTTGAAAGGCAGAATTAGCCAAATGGAAAAGGAGGTCCAAAAGACCACTGAAGGAAATACTACCTTAAAAATTAGATTGGAGCAAGTGGAAGCTAGTGACTTTATGAGAAATCAAGTTATTATAAAACAGAACCAAAGGAATGAAAAAATGGAAGAAAATGAGAAATATCTCATTGGAAAAACCACTGACCTGGAAAATAGATCCAGGAGAGAGAATTTAAAAATTATTGGAGTACCTGAAAGCCATGATCAAAAAAAGAGCCTAGATATCATCTTTCAAGAAATTATCAGGGAGAACTGCCCTGATATGCTAGAGCCAGAGGGTAAAATAGAAATTGAAAGAATCCACAGATTGCCTCCTCAAAAAGATCATCAAAATAAAACTCTTAGGGATATTGTTGCCAAACTCCAGAGCTCCCAGGTCAAGGAAAAAATACTGCAAGCAGCCAGAAAGAAACCATTTGAGTATTGTGGAAACACAATCAGAATAATACAAGATCTAGCAGCTTCTACATTAAAAGATTGAAGGGCTTGAAATGCAATATTCCAGAAGTCAATGGAGCTAGGATTAAAACCAATAATCACCTACCCAGCAAAACTGAATATCATGCTCCAAGGCAACATATGGATTTTCAATCAAATAGAGGACTTTCTCAGTGAAAAGACCAGAGCTGAATAGAAAATTTCACTTTCAAACACAAGAATCAAGAGAAACATGAAAAGGTAAACTAGAAAGAGAAATCACAAGGGACTTACTAAAGTTGAACTGTTTTCTTTACATTCCTACATGGAAAGATGAAGTGTGTAATTCAGAAGACCTCAGTATTAGGGTAGCTGAAGGGAATATGCATATATATATATATATATATGTATATATATTTGTATATATATATATGTGTGTGTGTACATATATATGTATGTGTGTATATGTATATATATGTATATGCATATATATATGTGCATATATATGCAGAGAGAGAGAGGGCACAGGGTGAGTTGAAGATGAAGGGATGATATCTAAAAAAATAAAACCAAATTAAGGGATGAGAGAGGAATTTATTGAGAGAGGGAGAAAGGGAGACATAGAGTGGGGTAAATTATCTCACATAAAAGTGGCAATAAAAAGAAGTTCTGTAGGAAGGGAAGAGGGGGCAAGTGAGGGGGAATAAGTGAATCACGCTCTCATCAGATTTGACCTGAACAGGGAATACCATACACACTCAGTTGGGTATCTTGCCCCGCAGGAAAGAAGGAGAAAGAAGATAAAAAAGGGGGGATGATAGAAGGGAGGGCATATATGGGGAGGACGTAATCAAAAGCACACACTTTCGAAAGGGGACAGGGTCTAGGGAGAAACTTCAATAAAGGGGGATAGGTTAGGAAGGAGCAAAATATAGTTAGTCCTTCACAACATGAGTATTGTGGAAGGGTTTTACATAGTAATATACACGTGGCCTATGTTCAATTGCTTGTCTTCTTAGGGAGGGTGGGTGGGGAGGGAAGAGGGGAGAGGATTTGGAAGTTAAAGTTTTAAAAACAGATGTTCAAAAACAAAAAAAAATAGTTTTTGCATACAACTAGGTAATAATATGCACAGGCAAGGGGGCATAGAAATTTATCTTGCCCTACAAGAAAGGAAGGGAAAAGGGATGGGAGGGGAGTGGGGTGAGAGAAGGGTGGGCTGACTGGGGAATGGGGCAACCAGAATATATGCCATCTTGAACTGGGCAGGAGGGTAGAAATGGGGAGAAAATTTGTAATTCATACTCTTGTGAAAATCAAAGCTAAAACTAAATATATTAAATAAATTAAATAAAAAAGCCAAACAAAAGTTAATCTCAATGAGATTATTTATTAGTGATGTAATTTAAAAAATCTAATACCCATTCCATGCAAATTATTATTTTATTTTTTTGCTTGTGAAAATTAAAATTCACAGGCGGGCCACATAAAATCTCACTGCAGACTGCATGTGGCCGGTGGGCCATGTTTTAGATAGCCCTGACGTAAGAACAAAGATGGAACTAGCAATTCTGGTACTCAGGGGACATGACAAACCTACATGCAGCAAACAAGAATACAAATTCAGTTGGGATGAAAGGTGAAAAATGCCAGATATTCTGTGCGTAGAGAACCCAAGAGAGTGCCCTGTAGGGGACATGGACACTATAGAATATTGACTCTCATGGGTGTGGATCTCAAAGCATGGCAAGGCTGCTACTGGAGTAAGACATAGAAATGGGCTGAGGAGCAGATGAGCTGCTATATGGAGTGTAAAGGGATTTTATTATTGTTATTTTTTTTTTTGTTATTAAACAGCTAGGGCATATAGTAATTTGAGGTTTTAAACATACTTCTGAGTTTCACACAGTCCTGTGGGGTAGGTAGTATTGTTAACCCAATTTTACAGATGAAGAAACTAAGGCTTTTAAAAGTTATATAGCTTGTCCATGGTCATATAACTATTAACTGTCTAAAGTAGGGCTTAAACTCAAATTTTCCTAACTACTCACCTGGTATTCTTCATTTTATGAATTACTGCTCCAAATTCCCAATGATAATGTTAGTTATCTCAATTGTTTTGAGAACTGTTTATATTCCTTCATCATATGTCCATTTGGGGAATGGCTTTTGGTTTCATATTGGATAGGGATTGGTGAGTCATGGACTTGTCATTTTATTGGTACACAGATCTTTCAGTTAAGGAAACTCTTCAATAATAAAAAACTCCATTTCTGAAATAGAGTTTCAAAGATCTGACTAGAGTCCTTTCAATTTATACTGCAGAAATAATTTCTGTTGTTTTGCTGGATTTGTTTACTTCACTGTGAATTAACTTACATAACTCTTCGTATGTTCCTCTAAATTCTCCATACTCGTTGTTTATCGAACAAAAGTATTTTGGAAGCACAGTTAACATAAAGGACTAGAAGATCCTATTACCTACACCCTTTTCTTGGAGCTTCTTTCATTGGCAACAGGATATAATCTTTGTTCCCTAAAGAAAATAAATCATAAGAAGTAGTTTTCCAGCCCACAAAAGGGTTCAAAAAATCACAGTGGAAACTTTGCTACCTTCATGTGTGAACCTAGTCTTAGGTATGTATTAATTTTATACATCACAAATATTAAATCTTTATAAAAATACCTCATACCAAAATGTTTTCCTCAGCCAACATTTTCCTCTCTTATTCTCACTACATCAACTTTGTGCAAAGGTTTATTTTTTATGTTTTTTCATTTTTTTTTGTTTTTTAACTCAATGTGATCACAATTGCCTATTTTATCTTTTGTGACTTCCTCTATATTTAAGAAATCAAGGTTGAAAATGCCATTTCAATTTTCATTTTTTTTCCTTTTTTTCCTTTGAGATTGTATATCTTTTATTTCTGTAAATGGATTGTTTCTACCTCTATAAGGTATGCCCTTGGTAACTTTATTCATACAATATTAGATCTGTAAATTAATTTAGGTACTATCATCACTTTTGCTATAGTTCCATAGCTCAACAATGAATAATGGATTATTTACAATCATTTGCAACTATTTTTATGCAAGTGTTGATTGTGCTTTACTAGACTGACTCCCAGAAATTTTATGTATTTTGTAAGAATGTGAAAATTTTCCTTTGTACTATTTTCTCCTAGATTTCATTATTGTTATATAGAAAAATGGACAATTTTGTTCATTTATTTTATATCCTACTAATTATGAAAATAATTAATTGTCTCAGTTTATTTGTTAATTCTCTGAAGTTTTTTTTCTAATAAACTATCATATCATTTGACTAAAAGGATATTTTTGTCTTATTTATCCAATGTTTATGCTTTTGTTTCTTTTTGATTGCTTTTTTTGAATATTTCTAGAATTGTCAAAGAATGGTGGGAAAATGAGGCATCTTTATTTTTGTTCTTGTTATTCAGTCATGCGTTTTACCTCAAACAAACTGAGATCTGAGGAAGATCTTAATTTAAAAAGGCCAAGGTCTGCCACTGTATCTGGGGCAATCTCCAGTTGTTCTTATTTATATCTTGCCAATAGACTCCTATGACTCTGGAGGAGAGAGTGAGGCTGATGACTTTTCACAGCCCTGCCTCACTTAAGTCCAATTTACTTGCTAGTCAAGACATGACCCTCCTGGTGTCATTGATCCTCTTCGAGAGCAAATGACAAAAAACAATGTCATTCAGTCATGACTTTATTCTTTGTGACCCTATGGACCAGAGCTGTCCACAGAGTTTTCTTGCAAAGACAAAGGAGTGGCTTGCCATTTCCTTCCCCAGGGGATCCAGAGGATCCTTTTGTCAGGCAATCAGAGATTAACTGACTTGCCCAGGGTTATACAAATAGGTAGTGTCTGAAGCTGGATTTGACTCAGGTCATCTTAACTCCAGGCCCAGTATTGAGTTATCAGCTGCCTCTAAAGGAAGTTGTATACAAACACCCTGAGTCATATGTTCGTTGTTCAGGTCTGTTCTGCTCTTCATGACCCTGTGGATCATAGCACTTTAGTACTGTCCATGGGGTTTTCTTGGCAAAGAAACTGGAATGGTGTGCCATTTCCTTCTCCAGTGGGTTAAGGCAGACAGAGGTGAAATGACTTGCCCAAGCTCATACGGCTAGTATGTGTCTGAGGCCAGATTTGAATTCTGGTCTTTCTGACTCCAAGCCCATTGCTGTGTGCACTCATTGCAAATATTGTTAAATATGCTTCAAAATAAATAAAGGGTATCTATAATTATTTAAAGAAGGCAAGAATACTATTACCAAGGTTGTAGGGAAGACTTATGTAGCAAGTATACTCTAGGTTCACTGTTCCAGACCCAGACCAACTGTATCTCCCCCTCAGGGTTCTAGGCATATCTTTGAGAGATTAATGTGTCTATTATCATAGGCTTGAGTCCCCATTTCTGGTATGGTTTACTTCACTGTTAGCCAGCAATAACAAGAACACTACTCCTATTTAACCAATTTACATTAATTTCATTTAACAAAGGGATATGTATCTTTAAGATATTGTAAGAACAAAAGTACAAACACAATCATCAGTGGATTCACTCTCCCATTTCAGTTTCTGGGGGAACTAGATTCAAACTAAGCACAGTTTCTGTAACACATTGGTTCCACCAAGTTAAAATCCAAATGTAGAATTGATGTCAAATGACTCATCTCAGACAATGTTTGTATGAGTCCAGAAAGTCATTCCTGCTTCATGGGGGCATTACTACTACCCGGGATAAAAAATGCAGAATGAATTCAACTCTTAGACTCCTAGACTCCTGGACTCCCCAATTGCCAGATGGTTTCTGAACTTTTGAAATTTATAAGGTTATAGCCTCCAACTTCTTTCCCTAAAATGAAAGGAAAAAACATACTGAGTCTGTCAAATAAAAAAAGACCTGTTTTGAAGGGGTGGTGGTGGTGAAAAGGGATTAAATCATAGGCAGGGGAGACAATCTCTGCAAAGCAATGGAGATAGGACAAAGAATGACAATTTTGAGGGAGAGCAAGCAAGCCAATTTGGCTGGAATAGAGAGTCCATGGAGCTGGATAATGTGAAATAACCTCGGAAAGGTAGGCTATTGCCAGAATGAGAAGGATTTTAATGCTAAGCTGATTTGTACCAAAATCAGTTTTCCATTCAAGTTGTTGTAAATGACTTGAATTCTGATACTGTGAGAATACAAGTTGTTTAAAACTGGAAATTTGAATGATGTCTATTAGGATGGGTTCCCCAAAGCAGAGCACAAATAGTGAACCTTCTCACCAATCATATGAAAAGGAAGGAACATAGCAATTGAAGATATTTTGAGGAAGATAATCATAGTGTTAATGTATGTGCAGGTATACACTGATAAGCAGAAAAAATGAATGAGAAAACTACTCCAATCTTTCCATGTTGCTATTCGTCATTTCTGCCTGATTTGGAGTGCTTAGGAATAACATTTCTTAGACAATTTCTAGTAGACCTCAGGTAATTATCAGTATATCTTTTTAGTAGCTACAGAAGCCAGACATTGGAGAAGTGTCAAGGAAAAAAAAAGTGCTTTTTTGCTTGTTTGTTTCTTTCGTTTTAGGGCTATTACCCTAGTATGTTGGCAGGGTATTGCCAATCTAGACTAAATAAATGGATACTCTTCTCTTACTGAACATTTAAAGATTTACAAGCATGGAATTGTCATTAGGAGAATCTGACCAAGATAGTCTCTCTACCTTGACTTCCCTTTAGATTTTCAATAGGCTTATTTCTTTCATCTCTCTGCATTTACAGGTCTAAAGAGCTGGCAATGAGATCAGTGCTGTGTTGCTTACATTCACATACTTTGAACAATTCTCTTATATTATTGCTTGCTTTATTGTATTCATATTTTATTTTTCTTTTCATTATTTTGAGAATCACAAGATCTTTAATTGATTTCTTTTTGTCCTTCCTATAAGACTGATTACCTTCACTTATGTGAAATTAATATACTGTTTCATTTTGTTTCGCTTCTGCATTATTTTCTTCCAGTTCTTTATTTTTGAATGCCAGATCAACCACTTCTTCTTTTAGGTCCTTGTATGTTAGGAAGATTTTGTTATCCTTCTTATAGTTTCCCAGGATCCATGGCCATGGCCATGTCTAATTTCCAGGTGTTAGATAATAACTCCTGGGATAGCCCCAAGAATTCTAGATAGTAATTCCTAGAATTATAGTGATAGTCCTACTGAGACTGCACAGTGAGGTAAGGGGTGACATAATAAAATATTTACTATGCTTGTTCAGAATGACGATATTGCTAAAGTTAACCTGTGAGCTTCATTTTGGCAAGATGCCTTATTTTTCTGTTGCCCTATAAAACAAATGGGCACTGGTCAGTGAGTGGGGAATCTGTAGGGAAACCCATGGGGGAAGCCATTTGGGATTTCAATAATGCATAGAGGAATGCATCTATCTGTCTCAACCAGCCCCCATTGAGGCTTGAGGGGATTTAGAGGAATGCACAAACTGTGCCTGTTTCAACTGACCCCATCAAGAGAGAGGGGTAGTTGCCCTTCCCCCCACCACTCCCACTTTGCTTTTCGCCCACCCCTATGGGAAGGGTGATTAGGGAATGCTGCAGGAGTTAGTACTCCCATTACCAGAAACTTCCTTTTGAGAAGTATAGACTAGAATAAAGTAAGATTATTCATTTCTCCAAAGCTGTGTTCCTGTGCTTCCTGTCTGACCAGATCAAGAGTGAACCTGTTAGAGGCTAGAGTCCAAAAACTCTAGTGCGTCCCATGCGTTATTTATGAAACAGTCCTCTATTTCTTGGGAGACATTTCCCATCAGGTCTTCAGAGTTTAGGGCCCTTCTGGTGTGTGTGTGTGCATAAGTTTAATTTACATGGAAAATTTTGATTTTCAACATAATTTAATTCCTTATGCCTTATTTTAAAAGACATTATTTTTTTACCATTTCAGAATTTTGTTTTGTTTTGATTAATGATCTCTGAGAAGTCCTAAGAATTCTCTTTTGCACTGAAGAATTTTGTGTAATTTTCCTTCACTGTGTTTTGACCTCTCTTTGAGTTTTTACTAATTCATTCTTCCGTTTTGTGAGCCTCTCTGTTGGTTCATATATTTGTGAACTAGAATTAAATTAGAGAGTTGTTTTTTTTGTGGGGGGTTCCCGCTTGGCTTTGGTTCTTTCAGAATTTCTATTGTAATCCCAGTCACTGGCATCCTGTTTCCCTCTTGCCTTTTATCCTCTTCTTAGTCTGATAATCAGTCCCTCCCCGTTTCCTTGGGTACAGATCTTTTTTTTTATCCTACTAGCTAACTTCATTGCCTACAACTTGCATCCAATTGCTTTTCCTTTCCTTTCCTTTTCATCAGAATCTGTTTCTACTTCTTCTTGTGGTGTAAGATTGGAAACTTTAGGCTGTCTCTGAAATGATCAGATCAGTAAGACCCCTTAAATTTTGGACCACAAAGTAAAGGTCTCTGAGCTTGCTCGTACTGTTTACAACTGGAGTGTGATTTAAGTTTAGAGGAGAGATCATTGAGGGGGAGTTCTAAGAGTTTAATTTATATATTGTTACTTTTTTTAGCTCATAAAATGTTTCTCTGTTCTAATGGTGTAGGGTCAGGTATAGTTACTTTCTATCTGTTACACAATTCATTTGTTTTCTGAAGTTTTTGGATCAGAAAGGTTTATATAAAATAACTACTTCATAATCTAACTGTGGAATTCTTACCCTGGGGTCCATAGACTCCCAAGAGGTTTGTGAATCTAGATGGGAGAGGAAAGGGACTTAGATTTTCATTTTTACAAATCTCTAGAACTTAGCATTTCCTTCCATTATAAATGAGGGCAACAAACTCAGTAGTATTAGCAGTACCTGTTACTTTGTCATCAATAGAAATCAGATATTTTCATATCATATTAGTTATTATAAATTTGTGAGACATCATTTACTCTTATCACTACATCAAAATTAATGTTGTTATTAGTCTGACCAATAGACCCCAGTTGATTACAGTCTTCCTCACTCTGGGATATATTTCAACATAATTTGTTTTCTTTGAAATCTTTTGCATTTTATTTTACACATCTACAAACATTATTCTGAGGAGGGAGTCCATAGACTTCACCTGACTGACTGCCAATGGGATCCATTAAAACAAACAAACACAGTGAGCAGACAAACATCAGTGAAAACTCCTGACCAAAGCTCAACACACTGTCCCCTGGAATGTTTCTGATCGATATTTTAATATTTTGAGAAATGTCACAGGGTTAGGGTGAACTTGTTTCATCACCCAATGTTTTCTTTTAAGTTCTGACCTGAACAAGCTGTTAGAGAAGAAGGAACTCTGCATACAATAGCTTTATTTAAACAATATTCCACAGAAGGAATATGGGAATTACTCTTCTACTTTGCTGTCAGTATTATGTGTCTTGAATTCATCAATGTCTGTATCTTCCAGTGGTGAAGACCTGAGCTCCTATAGTGGAACTTGACTATCTTGAAATTGAAAAGCTTGGTCTCGCTGAGAGATGAATCAGAACAGGCTTATTGCCTAACATACTAGATACTGGAGGGATGTGAAAGTAAAGAATAATGGGAGGAACCAGAGAAACAGCAGTATTCAGATAAGTTTCAAAGAAAGAATCTGTGCTGAGCTGAATTGTCTTCCTTACCTCCTACAGCATTCCCTAATCACCCTTCCCATAGGGCTGAGTCAGAAGCAAGGTGGTGGTGGCAGGGGGAGGGTGAGGGAAGTAACTACCCCTACATGTTGATGGAGTCAGTGGAGATAGGCACAGCTTCTGCATTCCCCTAAATCCCCTCAAGCCTCAGTGGGGACTGATTGAGACAGATAGATGCATTCCTCTATGTGTATAAAATTCATTGCTTTTTATAATAGCTTTTATTTTGTTTTGTTTGCTTTGATTTTTTAAAATATACCTTTAAAGATTTAAATAGGAAGAGTATCAGAGCTGGGGAAGAATTATCCCTTTTAGAAAAAAAAAGAGGCCTAGATTTGATTACAAATAGCTCATGTTGTTGAATGTCAAGGGCTAACTGTAATGAAAAGAAGATGAGAAGATACTTCTGCACCTAATTTCTCTTTTTAATTTGTTTTTACAGGGGGGAAGGCAGGGCAACTGGGGTTAAGTTACTTTCCAAAGGTCACATAGCTAGTAAGTGTGTCAAGTGACTGAAGCCTAATTTGAACTCAGATCCTCTTGACTTCAGGACTGGTGCTCTACTCACTACGCCACTTAGCTGCCCCAACCTCATTTCTCTTCTAAGCTAAACAAACCCAGTAAACAAGGAAATTTATAAAGTAGGTCACATAAGATCATATTAAGCCACCATATGCCTGGAAGTCCAGAAAAAGGCAGTAGTAAGATAAAAGGAAAGTGGAATTACAGAATGTTGGAGCTAGTAGGAAACTTAGAAATCATCTGTTATTTTTCATTGCAACTAGAACCTAGATACACTGATCCCTACTACTTGTGTGACCACAGGAAAATCAATTATACTCTCTTTGCCTTAGTTTACACATCTGCAAAATAAAGAATTTGAAGTATATGACCTCTGAGGACCCTCCCATCTCTGAATATATATGATCCTATGAGGTATTTGAGGCTTAATTTTCTCACCTCCAAAATAGAGAAGATAGTTCTTGCCTTATCTACTCTATAGGATTATTAAGATTCAATGTAATACTAAAACAGTTTGTCCACCTAAAATTCTTAGTAAAAAATGTTATTATTTATCTCTTTCCACTACCCATTCCTACCTTAAGGACATAACCCAGGGATCTTTTTATCATAATTACCCAATCATTATCTTTGACTGAGTAGCTAAGGCTTACCTATCTTAGACAAGGTTTTATTTCAGCTTGGTTGAAATCCCACCATAGGTAGGTATATTTTCTCCTGACCAAGTCACCAGCAAAACACATGACAGATATCTATATATTGATCTCTCCTGAAGTGATGGAGTAAAACACTTTCAGTTGTATTAAAAACTGTTTAGAAGCCTCAGGATTGGTCCCTTTGTGGATGGCATTGACTTCTGGAGACAGGTCATTTTATCTTTTCTTAAACTAGTATTGATCAAATGATCAAAGATCATGTCATATGTTGAATGGTGGTGCTTGAAGCCCCATCAAAAATAAGATTTTCTATTGAAATCTTTAAATCAATCTGCACCTGACTATGAACATAAGGCTTTAGATTTGGGGGAAGCATGGCTGTCTTTGTTGTGGTTTATTTGTTTTGGTTTTTACATTTTATGGCAAGAAGCAAAATAGTTTCTTAATAGTATTTTAATATCCTAGTAATTCTATCATTCAAGGTTAGGTTCATCATATCACCTACTTTTCGATATGTACCCTCTGAACTCTTTGTGAAAAAATGCAGCTCTAAGAGAATCCATGTTTTGATGAAAGATCTGTGATGGGTAAGTGCTTTGTAAAATATTGAAGGGGTCTGCCGACATCTAAAACTGACTTCTTAAATTCACCGTCAAAAACTATCATGAGAGAACTTGTAGACTAGCTTAAAACAGTCTTTAGTACAAGGAAAATGATTAAATCATTACATGAGAGAAATTACAACTTGGGTTTTTCGGAGTGAGAAAAATCTTAAATCTCTGTGCTGAGAAATATGCAGGGTTTTAGCAGAGATTTGGAGAGCTTTTAGGCTTGAATCTCCAAAGTCAGCTCAGGGAAGACTGGCTTTCAGCTGAAAATGGGTCAGGGCAAAAAGAGTGATATTAATTACAGCTAAACCCTCCAGAGAGCTATACTACAAATCTTGAGACATAAATGTAAAGAGAAAAAAATACAAGGAATTACAAAATTGAGACTCAGAAACAAGCCATCTCAAACCAAGCCATGGATTATGGAAAAAAAAGAAAAAAAGAAAGAAAGAAAGGAAGGAAGGAAAAAAGGAAGGAAGAAAGGAGGGAAGGAAGAAAAGAAGAAAAGATACTGTGTACCTTTCCTCAATGTTACATAGTTATTGTTTATTATGACTCATTTCACAAATTTTAATTTTCATTAAAAATTGTTGTTCAGTCATGTCTGATCCTTCATTATATCACTTGGGGTTTTCTTGGCAAAGATATTAGAATGCTTTGCCATTTCCTTCTCCAGCTCATTTTACAGATGAGGAAACTGAAGCAAACATGGTAAAGTGACTTGCCCATGGTATCATAGCTAGTAAGTAAGTATCTGAGGCCAGATTTAAACTCAGCTTTTCCTGACTCCACGTCCAGTGCTCTATCCAGTGTGCCACCTAGGTGAACAAAAAAAAGTTACTATATTATAAACTCTGTGAAGGCAAGGACAGTGACTTGTGAGTGTAATTTTTTTTGTATCTTTCCCAACACCTAGTACTGAGTAGCACACAATAATTACTTAAATATTTAAAAAAATGTTGAAATATTTTGTTCCTATAATTGCAGGTGGTGATATAATAAGTTGCTGTAGAAACTTACAGTCTAAGTCTAGTACTCTGTCTAACAGGGAAACTCACACAGGTCTGTTATTGTCATCAGTGGACTTATTAGAAACTGTTTCCTGGATGCTTACTTTGTGCTATACTCTCTACTAGGGACACACCATGGCTGGTACATAGTAAGTGTTTAATAAATGTCTTTTGGGGGTGGGGAGAAGGAAGGAAAAAAAGGAATAATGACACTATCTCTTTATATTTAAAAGCAATATCAAGTTGTAGATAATAGATTCCTAGTTTTATGTGCAATCATCTTTTTTATTATAGTATTATAAGGAAATGCTTATTTTATTCCATAAATTAAAAACTAAAATAAATTATATAAGAAAATGCAACATGGTAGAAATATTCTACAGCAATAGTCTAAAGCATGTATGGAGCATTTCCTCATTAAGCAAAGATTTCAGAATTTCAAAATAAACAATTACTTTCTATTGTCTAGTTTCCCAGGCACTTATAAGTAGCTCATCAAATAATGATTAAATTATTTTCTCATATAAAAAATCAGAGAGTTAGACTGAATAATAATCTTTAACCTTCCCAGGCCTAAATGCCATGATTCAATAATATTTTGTTATTCTTGTTGTTCAGTGGGTGTCCAACTCTTTAAGGCATCATTTGGGGTTTTATTCAGCAAATGCACATTTCCCTCTCTAACTCACTTTAAAGATGGGGAAACTGAAGATACAGAGTTAAGTGACTTTGAAAGAGCTATTAACTCTCCTTTATTAAGGAAGATTAGTATGATATGAAGCCCTTTGGCAGCCTGGAGAAGCCCATGGACCCCTTCTTAGAATGATGGTTTTAAATCCATAAAAAACAATCATAGGACCACAAAGGAAACCCAAGGATATTGAAAATCAAAAAGGAAGATGAGTTTTCTTGATTCTAGGATCAGTGTTCTAGTCACCGCACCATTTATCTGCTCTATAATATCTTAGTCTCATTCAAACTTTACATACTATGAACTTCCTGTAATTTTATTATATACTTAGTCTTTAAAAATTAAAATCTAAACAGAAGTCCTAATGCATGATTGACCCTACACATTTACCTCAAACCTAACATTGGCCAATTGAAAATTCTCTGTTATATGAAACATTTGAAAATTCCTTGTTAGCCAGAAAGTTATAATAGCTAGACACTGTTGACAATAGAGCTCTCTCTCTTTCTGTTTCCATATATATAGATATAGATATATATATAGATATATATATATAGATATAGATATATACATATAAAATATACATACATGTTTGTCGGCATTTATACACACAAAAATCCAATTATATTATCAATTAAATGTATAATTGTTGATCCTATAACATTAGATCAAACATCTTGTTACAAGTACAATTTCCAGAGATCTTTATGAAATAATTCTGCCTTCTGAGTATTGAAAGATAACTAATTGTATTTATAGTAAGGAGGACTTACACATGTACATGTGTTAAATAAGTTACTGTAGTTACCCCGGGATTGTTTATTAAAACCTTCCATTTATCTCCATCCATAAAATTAAAGATATGATTCCAAAACATTGTATCAAGTAGGAAAAATATGCAAAAATAAATTAATATTCATCTGGCCAGTTAGGTGGAACAGTGGAAAAAGAGCTAGGCCTGAAGTAAGGAAGACCTGAGTTCAAATTTGGCCTCATACACATGACCCTGGGATAGTCACTTAGCCCTGTTTCCCTCAGTTTCCTCATCTGTAAAATGAGCTGGAGAAGAAAATGGCAAACCACTCCAGTGTCTTTGCCAAGAAAACCTCAAATGGGCTCAGGAAGAGTTGGACTCAACTGAAAATGAGGAGACAATAACAAATATTCATGATTGGTTTAAGGAAAAGTCTTCTTTATTAATTTATTCTGAATGTTGGTGAAATACTCATTTCACATAGGAAAAAAATGGTTTTCATATCTTGCCCGTATTTTGACCCTCCTACCCCTGTTCAGCTTAGAATGTATCCATAGGTGTCTGAATCTTATGCTGACTGCAGTCGTCTTCCTAATACAGCTGTGTTCCCGGGGTTACTTATACCTTGAGAAATAGAAAAGATTTCAAGAATCAAAGGTGTCCTGACCTAGTATTGGACTCAATTTGGTATTTTAACTGATCAGTGTCATTGTTTCAAACTATCTCTATTTTTTTTTACTGCACTTAAAAAAGAAAAAAAAATAGGACCTGTTTTTCTTACTGACTCTCTACATTCTAGAACTCCATATTTGCTTTGTTATGCAGACGTTCAACCTCTTTGGACTATGCCCTAACAAATTAGGTTATAGATTTCTAGGTGAACTTGACTTTTGTTGGTTTCAGGGCCTTTGACCCATAATCTACTTTGGTTCACTTCATAGTCTACTATACTTATCTATTTCATATCACAGGGACTAGGGGTGTGGCACCCCCACAATCTCAAAAATCCCCATAAATTGTTTTTTCACCTTTCCTTCATACCAGAGAAGAAGTCTCAATTTTTATGGTATTAAAATATAAAATAGTTTGATATTATAGAATACTATACATATGCTTTATGCATTTCTGAATTTCTAAAGTTTTTTTTCCATGTCATCTGCTGGCCTTGGCATGTTGTCCGTAGCTTCTGCAAAACTCCCCAAAATTTCCCATTTATTTTCTTATGCTGACCTGAGATGGGGAAAGTGATGATGTGGGAAGGATAACTGTACTATTAATTCCCAAGGTACAGCTTCCCCAACCTATGTACTGCTCAGTCGTTACAATTACCATGGCTTGAGAATACCAAAAACATATGATAGGGATGGAACTTGAAATTTTTATTGATATAAGGAACTCCCAGATGAGGAAACTCCCTCTAGTGAGGTAAATCAGCACTTTTTCTGGGACCTAAATATAGTTGCCTAGAACAATGAAAAATTTTGACTCTCCTAATATCATAAAGCCACTAGGTGTCAAAGGCAGGACTTGAAATCAGGTGTTAAACATTAAAAAAAAGCAAAATAACAAAAAGCAAAATACCATATGAAATACCTTTTCACTTTGATTTTAAAATGTAGAACAATTCAGAAAGTACATTTGTTCCTCAGAAAAAGCCAATAATTGAAATAATGAATAACTTTAGCAAAGTTGCAGGATATAAAATAAACTCAAATAAATCATCAGTATTTTTATTTATTACCAACAAATTCCAGCAACAAGAAAAAGAAAAAAATCCATTTAAAATAGCTGTAGACAATATAAAATACTTGGAATACTACCTGCCAAGACAAACCCAGAAACTACACAGACACAATTACAAAACACTTTCCACAAGAGAATTCTGGGAAGATGGTAGAGTAGGTCAGAAAGTCCCAAGCTGTCAAGATTTTCCCCCACAAAAGAGTTAAAATAGCACCTCAGGGCGAACAAAGCAGACAAAGAAGAATAGGGGCACAACTGAGTTCTTCCTGGGACAATTTGAGAAGATCCAAAGAA
This sequence comes from Trichosurus vulpecula, assembly GCF_011100635.1. Taxonomy (NCBI): domain Eukaryota; kingdom Metazoa; phylum Chordata; class Mammalia; order Diprotodontia; family Phalangeridae; genus Trichosurus; species Trichosurus vulpecula. Next base: position 177,352,766 of record NC_050576.1, on the reverse strand, counting down.
AAATCCTAGGACAAGGTTTGCTTCCTGGGAAGAGTAAACACCTCCAGGCTAGGCTCCATTTTAACAGCAAGTAGCAAGCAGCTTAAACAACTAGCAGCAAGTCCTGGGGTTAGTTGGTTTGAGAGGCTGCTTAGGCCTCAGCCACAAGAACTTTTCACTCTGGGATAGTGAGGATAGTTGGGCAGTTGAGCCCAGGAAGACTGAGGGAACCTCTGCTGATGAGGAACACCAGAGGCTGTGCTGCGAAGAAGAGCGCTGGGGGTAAGAAGGAACCAGCACACGTTGGGTGAGTGCAGAAGCAGTGGGGCAGAAAGCCCTTGGCTGTCACACTTACAAGAGGTTAGAGGTTTGGCTTGGGCTCCAGGCTAGAGGGCATAACTGAAAATCTGGGGCAAGAGGCACCATTTCCCATACCCAAGGACTAGAACTGATCACAGAAATCAAGCTGTTACCACAAAAAAGCACAGGAAAAGGAGAAAGAATCCAACCATAGAGAGCTATTACGGGAATTGAGATAACCAGGGTTCATCTTCAGAGGAGGATATTGAAGTAAAGAAACCCTCAAAGTGTAATACAAGGAAAATTAGGAACCTCTGAGTAACCCCTAGCTACTGACAAGCCCCCCCAGAAAGAATGGACTCAGATATCTTTGGTATTTAGCAAACCCCCTGGGACTCCATGGCTCCTTCCTGAAATGTCAATAGATAGGACCATCCCACTGAAAGATAACCTGGCAGATCCTGTCTAGCAGATATCCCTGAGACTCCTTGGTTCCTTCCTGGAATGTCAATAGATAGGACCATCCCACTGAGAGATAACTTGACAGACCCTTCCTGGGAGATATCCCTGGGACTCTGGGACTCCACCAAGGAATGTAAATGAGATTATCCCACTAGTACGATAACCTGACCGAATCTTTTGATCAGCCAGGACCTTTGTTCCTCTTCCCCCCTACTCTGTACCCCCATATCCTATATAAGCCAAGCCATCACCCCAACACATTTGCCATTGATTTGTGGTGCTGTACCCCGATGGCCGCCGGCTAATAAATTCTCCACTTAAAACTTATACTCTGTGGTGTGTCTCACTCGCTTCTGGTACAACAAAAGCATAACGTTGAATGGTCACTTGCCCAAAAAGAATTTATAGAACATCTTAAAAAAGACTTTAAAAATAAAATGACAAAGGCAGAGGAAAAATTTAAAAAAAATAATAAGAAGAAGAATCCAAGAAAGACAAGAAGGTTATGAATGGAGAGTCAACCAATTAGGAAAAGAGACCCAGAATCTTAAGGAGGAAAATGACACCTTGAAAATTAGAATTGGGCAAAATGAATCCAGTGAAATTATAAGAAATCAAGAAATAATTAAACAAAACATGAATAATGAAAAAATAGAAGAGAAAGTGAAACATTTTATAAAAAAAACAACAGATGGAGAATAGATGAAGAGAAAATATAAAAATAATCAGACTAGCTGAAAGTTGTGATCAAAAAAAAAGAATCTTGATACAATAATACAAGAAATAATTAAAGAAAATTGTCCTGAAGCATTAGAACAAGGTGGGGAAGTAGAAATAGAAAAAATCCATTGATCACCACTTAAAAGTGATCCTATGAGGACAATTCACAGGAATATTACAGCCAAATTCTGAAATCCCCAGCTCAAGGATAAAATATCAAAAGCATCAAGATTAAAACAATTTAAATATGCTGGTGCCACAATTAGAATTACACAAGAACTAGCAGCAGAGACCCTAAAGGACCCCAGATCTTGGAACACAATATATTGAAACTCAAAAGACCTGGAGCTCTGGCCAAAAATATCATACCATGCAAATTTAAATATTATCTTCAATGAAAAAAATGGACATTTGATAAACTCTCAGATTTTCAAAATTTTATTAAAAGAAATCCTGAACTTAATAGAAGATTTGACATACAAAAACCAAGAGAGACGTAAGGTAGATACCAAAGACTGATTATAAGGGATTTATAGAGACAGATTGTTTACCTTTTATAGAATATAAAATATAAAATGTATGTCTAAAATTCTTTTTAATAATTAACAAGCTCTTAGAACTCAAAGTTTTAAAAGGAGATGTTCAAAAAAAAGTTTTTGCGTTCAACTAGGAAATAAGATATACAGGCAATGGGGATAGAAATCTGTCTTGCTCTACAAGAAAGTAAAGGAAAAGGAGATGGGGGGGAAGGAGTGGCATGACAGAAGGGAGGGCTGATTGGGGAATGGGGCAATCAGAATATATTCCATCTTGGAGTGGGGGAGAGGGTAGAAATGGGGAGAAAATTTGTAATTCAAACTCTTGTGAAAATCAATGCTGAAAACTAAAAATATTAAATGAATGAATGAATGAATGAATAATAAATAAAAAAGGAAAAAATAATTAACGAACTCTTAAGAAAGATTGGGGTAAACCTAACTATGATATGAATTTAAGAAGTAAAACCATTTAGGAACAGCTAAAAAGAGTAACTATTTTATACAAATGAGGTGCAAGAGAGGATACAGAGGAATTAGATGGGGGAAGAGGGCTGGTAGTTCTAGTAACATACTTTCATCAGGAATGGGTTTAAGCGGGAACAATATGTATATACACACACACATATATATATACATATATATATGTGTATATGTGTATATATATACATATATATATATGTATATATATACACATTTATATTTAGAAGAGTATAAAAGTCTTCCAAATTTAGGAGAAATAAAATGGGAGGGGAATAAAGTGGGGGGAGAGTATAAGGGAAGTAATAGTGACATTGTATGATGAAGAATTGTGAATGACTTAACTTTTCTCAGCCATACAGTGATCCAAGATAATTCCAAAATATTGAATGAAAAATTCTATCTGCCTCCAGAGAAAGAACTGATGTTATCTGAATACTGACTGAATCATATGATTTTTTCCCTTCCTTCCTTCCTTCCTTCCTTCCTTCCTTCCTTCCTTCCTCCCTCTCTTTGTTTCTTACTTTCTTTTTTCCTTCCTTTTGCTCAACGTTTCTTGCACAAAATGAGTAGTATGGAAATCCTGTACCTGAAGAAGAGGAAAAGTCAATCAGTTCTAAAATATGTAAAAGAAATTTTCACTCACAAGCTTTCTTAAACAGACTTACTTAGTAGAAACATGCAAATATTTGTAAATATGAAGATATGCTGCTTTATTTCTAAATATAATTTAGCAACACACTTAGCCAATCAGAGAGTAGACACTACTTTGCCATTTCATTAATATAATTCCTTCTGCCAGGATACTTTAGTTGCCTTAAATATGTATCTGTGCATTTATATCTGTTCACATTTTCTATCTTACTGCAAAAGTACAGTAAATTTTTAGCAATCATTACTTCATTATCATTCCATTTGTCTTTTATAAGTGGTTAGGCAAAGCTATGACTGATAAAAGAATGAAGAACTTTAGCCTGATTACATAGTCACTGACTCCTAGATCTTGTGAAATGGAGATAGACATACATTCTTAACAATGTTAGGGTGGGTTAATATGTTTTCCTTACACTTAAATTTATTCTTAATATTCATATGATCATTACTAGGTGTTAGAATAAAGAGATGAACATGAGATTGAGATTTTGGAAATACCACTACAAGGATGGGGGTAGAGGGAACTCTAGTTATGGCAGTGTGAATGTGTAGAATAACAACTCTATGAAACAGCACCCAGAAAAATATCTGAAAAGTAACACAAATAGAAATAAGATAGAAAACTGAAGAGAAATGGAACTAAGCTGTGGTCCAGAACTTGTAATAGTGGTGATGGTGGTAGGGGAAATAGTCGTAAGCCATTAGCATCTGATATTGGAATCCCACCAGGGAAGCCAGTGTTACCACTGGAAAATAGAAAACAACAAAGTTTGGGGGAAGGGTAATCCCTGGGCAGCCAGATTTAATGCTGGAAAAAGGACCTGCAGTAGTGGAGACTAATTGGATGTACTAGGGAAGTCAATAAGTCAATACAAGCTGTAGATCCCAGATTTGGTCTGTCAGATTAGAACGAGAGAGAAAGACAGAGAGAGAGAGAGAGAGAGAGAGAGAGAGAGAGAGAGAGAGAGAGACAGGGACAGAGAGAGAGAGAGAGAAAGAGAGAGAGAGAGAGAGAGAGAGAGAGAGAGAGAGAGAGAGAGAGAGAGATGTAGCCTCCATTTTTTACTGCATAGTGGGTGAGAGCTCTAGGATCCATGGCAGAATATAAGCCTAAATCATTATGAGTGATGCAGCCTCATATGTGTGTGTGTGTGTGTGTGTGTGTGTATGTGTATGTATGTATGTATATATAAGCAATGGTATAAAGAAATATATCTTTCCCTAAAAGAAAGCAAAGGGGAAGAGGAAGGGGTTGAGGCAGGTGATAGAAGGGAAGGCAGACTGGGGGAAGGGGTAATCTGAATGCATGGCATCTTGGGGTGGGGATAGGGAAGAGATGGAGAGAAAATATGGAACTCAAAATCTGGTGTAAATGAATGTTGGAAACTAAAAATAAATAAATTAATTTAAAAAAGAGGAAATAGTAAATCCACAATAAGCAAAGATTTAAAGAAGAGGAAAATCACTTGTACATAAAGATTATAGGGGTGGCTGAAGGAATGAAACATAAGGTAATCGATATAATAAAAGTATAAAAATAAAAGCTGTGGAGTTATTTTTCAAGTTAAAATAAAAAGTAGTAATAGAATACATAAGAAATGGAATAAAGAACACTGACCTTAGTCATTCCATAATTCAAGAAATAATATCAGAATGAAGTCAAATCTATTATACACTATGAGAAACACTTGGTCTGGATAAAGGAAGAGAATTCAGAATCTTCAAGCTTCCTATAAACTATGACCAGACAAAAAACAGAAAAAAAACAACAACTAGACATTATATTTCAACCAGTCATTTAAAAAAAAAATGACTGTTAAGATCTATTAGAACTAGAGGGCAAAAAGAAATTCAAATTAATCCACTGAGAGCCTTCAGAAAGAGAGACTAAAAGAAACATCATGAATGCCCTAGCTAAAATCCAGAGCTTCCATATCAAAGAAAAATAAAGTGCTACAAGAATCTAGAAAGAAAGAATGCAATTGCCAAAGAACCACAGTCAGGGTCATACAAGACTATGCTTCGGTGACTTTAAAAGAGAGAGAATTTTAGAATGCAAAATTTCAAAAGGCAAAGTGAAAATACAAGCAAGTATAACTTGGCCTGAGAAACTCACTCTAACTCCATAAAATGAAAAAAGATATTTAATAGAACAGGAGACTTAAAAACATTACTGGTTGGAAAAAGCAATAAACAAAACTGAGCTATTTAGAAACTCTAAAATGCAAACATGACTGTCAAACAAACATAAGAAAGATATGTATGTATAAGAAATTGGGGACTGAACTAAACAACATTGAAGTGTTTACATTCTTATGGAGTAGGGGACGAACGTTCCTTCAGAATTTTATTTTTTAATTAAGGTCACAAAGGGAGCTAAATAAGAAAAATGGAGGACCTGTGGCTTTCTTTATGATGTTAGTTTTAAGCAAAGAATGAAAATAGATATGAAAGGAGCACATTGGGAAAGATATTAGGAAGAAAAGGAGGAACTTAATAATTTTCCGTAAATGGAATAAGCAAAAAGAAGAATATATAAATAGGGGAAATGGTGTGGGACTCTGTCTTTAAAGAACTTCACTCATCTGAACTGAACAAACAAAAGGCTGAGCGCATACATTTGGCACAGAAATAGCAGGTTATGATAGAGGGTAGTATAAAATTAGAGATCACAAGTGAATTTAAATGGAATAAACCCACCCTTAAAATAAAGGAAGATAGCAAGAATGGATTAGAAAATGGAATCCAAAAATTTGTTGCTTTTCATTATCATCATCATTATCATCATTTGCATTTGTATAGTGCTTTAAAATTTGTAAAGCACTTTACATATATTATCTAATTGACAAGTACACAAAACAACAAAAAAATAGAGTTAAATTAAGGAGCCAGAGCTGAATTTATTATACTTGAGATAAATCCAGAAAATCAAGAGGAACAATCATGATTTCAGATGAATAAACATTATTAATACACGTATGGGGTAAATTATATTATGTTTTAAAACATCTATGATTCTTTTAATGATACTGATATTAGAAATGAAATAGTATTAATACTTTATACATAGCATAAACATATATATGAATATATGTATTATGCATCTGTGTAGATATACACATGGACAGATATATAAATATAGGTGCATATTTGTTTATGTATATGTATGTGTGGATCTACATATATATTTACATCTATCATTCCACCTATCTATATGAAATATAAGCTCCTTGTAAGTGGTGACTATTTTTCTTTTGTATTTTCAACAAAAGTACCTAGCACAGTGCCTCATACATAGTACCACTTATGTATATGTGTTTGATTGCTATGTAACTCTAATGGCAAAGTCTAAGTGCTTGGAGGAATAGTTTATTGAATGAGAGAAATAGACAAAAAATCTACTATGATTAAGGGCTTTACTCCTTTCAGAAACAGCCAAATCAAAAATAGCAAGAAAGAAGTGAACCTGAATAGAACTTTATTAATTTTACATATGATAGATCTCTTGCAATTATTGAATGAGAATTTTTATATATATACATATATATATATATATATATATATGTATCTTATTTCTCAGCAATGTAGTGCATTTTTGTAAAAATTGGCTGTGTAAAGTGCTGAAAAATCACCTAAACAAATGCAGAAAAAGAAATATTAACTACACTATTACCCATAATGAAATAAAATTATAATCAATTAAAGACAATTAAGGAAAGACTTCAAATGTAAATGGAAACTAAATATTTTATTCATAAAGAATTGATGAGTAAAACACAGAGAGTAGCATCACTAGATGTACTTCCCAAAGAAAATCGCAAGTCAATATATCAAGTTTTGAGATACAGTCAAAGCAGTCATTTAGGAGAAAATATTCTGCAGCAAATGTCTCTGATGAAGTACTAAAAGCCAAGATAGATAGGTAGATAGATAGATACATGGATAGACAGACAGACAGACAGACAGATAGATAGAAAGGTAGATACATACATACATACATACATACACGCATACATCTATGTGTGTGTGTATATATATATATATATACGTATATATATATATATAGAGAGAGAGAGAGAGAGAGAGAGAGAGAGAGAGAAAGAGAGAGAGAGAGAGAGAGAGAGAGGAGAGAGAGAGAGAGAGAGAGAGAGAGAGAAGATGGATATGTACATGCCAATATAAAAGAAAATTTATCATTCCCTTATAGCTAGTCAATGTACATAAGCAGAAAGTTCTCAAAAGAAGAAAGGTAAACAATTAGCAACAGCAGGAAAGATTTCTCCAGATAACTAATTGTGAGAGAAATTAAAACAATTCTGAGGTTCTGCCTCACAGATATCATTTTGGTAAGGATAACTAAAAAAGTCAAGTAACAGGAGTTAGTGAAATAGTGAGAGGAGAGACACATTAAAGCATCATTGGTGAAGCTATGAATTGATACAGTCAAAGACCAACATTATATGTAACAGGAAAACCCTAAGGGTCTTTCTAATAATACCAGGGGTAAAGCAACTACAACATAGAGGTGGAGAAAATATGGGAGATTTATCACCTCTTGCTGGGCCATTAGTAGCAGTCAACCAACACTAGTAATAATCAAAATTCTCATGGTTGGGCTTGTATAAATTTTCAAACCCTTAAATAGTGCTTTCTTTTGTCCTCTGCAAATTTAGTTCCAATGGGTGCTGATCATTCCTAAATATATCAGTTTGGTTCATAGATGGTGATTCATTGGAGACACATCTCCAAAAAATCAAAGTGAGGAGTGTGAAATTGAAAATTGATAGCCCACTTTATTTTGTATTATTTTAATAGGCTTCAACAATTTAATATGCATTAATAAACCATCTACTATGTATTACTTGGTCCTTTCCTGTGAATCTGAGCTCTCTTAAGCCTATAACTTTAGTTGCTTATTATGAAATTTGAAAATTGCTATTATATGATTAATTATCAATTGAAGATTGTATCTAATCAGTGTATCTAGTAAGAATCAATATTTGTGAATCAAATTCAGACTTGATTGTATCAACACCATTACTAAAATTTATAGGCATTTAACTTCTTTATTACAATGCACCAAAGTCGGGGGGCGGAGCCAAGATGGCCGCATGAAGGCAGCCTCTTACCGTAGCTCTCTCACAAGGTCTGTCAGATTCCCATAAAAAAGTGAATTTGAGCAGATTTGAGAGAGTCAGAAACCGCGAGCAGTCTGCGTGGGGCAAATTTCCGAGCCGGGAGAGTCTGAAAGGCCAGAGGAACGAACCTGCAGGCGCGGAGAGTGCTCCGTGCGGAGCTGCTCCAGACCAAGGCGGAAGCGGCCGGCCGGGAAATCCACTTGGGAGACGGGCTGGGAGAAAGCTGGGCGCCCGAAACCGGCAGAGATCCCCAGGCCTCCCAACACAGGACGGCAGTCTCTGGGAGCGACGAGAGGCAGTGCAACGCCACCAGCCGCGAAAACACCCAGTCCTGACGCTTGCAAAACCCAGGATCTCGGCCTCTTGAACTTCCGGAAGACTCAATGGCTAGGTAAGCGGCTCTAACCCCTCCCCCCCTCACCCAGAGAATTCCTCGGGAAAAAAAAAAAAAAAAAGAGAACTGAAACAGAGGAGAGAGTAGCGGGGCTTCACAGGACAAATACTAGAAGCTCATTAGTCCCAGAGGGGAAGAGTCGGCAGGGGGCCAAGCCAGGAGCCCAGACGTAACCTTGCGCCCCAGGGGAAGCGCCAGTCATCAGCTCAAACAACAAACAGCTGAGACCATTGCTGAAAAGCAAGTGCTGGAGAGCACCCACAGGGAGTGAGACGCCAGGGAGCCAGACCCCTCCCCCACACCTCAGGAAACTGAAGGTTATAATTCTAGACTCACAACCCCCAGAATAAGAAAGCTGGGACAGAAAGCCCTGAGACTCACAGATAGAAATTCGTTGTAAAGCCAGCAAAAGGCAAACCAACATGAAGAAGAACACAAAAAAACCGAGGACAATAGATTCTTTCTATGGAGACAGGCAGGATCAAAATATCGACATAGAAGAAGATAGTAATGACACGGTAGATACATCAGATACCTCAAAAGCTAATATGATCTGGTCTCCAGCCCAAAAAGCACTGCTGGAAGAGCTAAAAGAGGATTTTAAAAACCAAATTAGGGAGCTAAAAGAAAATATGGAAAAAATGGAAAAAAGGGAGAAAAAATCCACTGACGAAATCAAGTCCCTAAAGAATAAGATTGGTGAAATGGCTATGGAGATTCAGAATCTAGAGAGAGAAAAGGACACCCTGAGAGGTGAAATCAACCAATTGAAAATGGAGGCTCAAAAGCAAAATGTAAACACTAACTCATTTAAAATTAGACTTGAGCAAGTGGAAGCTAATGAATCTATGAGGCATCAAGAAGTAATAAAACAAAATGTAAAGAATGAAAAAGTAGAAAAAAATGTGAAATATCTGATTGGCAAAACAACTGACCTGGAAAATAGATCCAGGAGAGACAATTTGAGAGTTATTGGTCTACCGGAAATCCACGATGAAAAAAGGAGCCTTGACAGTATCTTCGAAGAAATTATCAAAGACAACTGCCCAGAGGTCCTAGAACCAGAGGGCAAAATAGTCATTGAAAGAATTCACCGATCACCCCCTGAAAGAGATCCCAAACTGAAAACACCAAGAAATATTATAGCCAAATTTCAGAGCTATAAACTTAAGGAGAAAATACTGCAAGCAGCCAAAAAGAAGCAATTCAAATATCGTGGAACTACAGTCAGGATCACGCAGGATCTCTCAGCTTCCACATTAAAAGACAGGAGAAATTGGAATATGATATTCCGAAGGGCAAAGGAGCTGGGACTACAACCAAGGATCAACTACCCAGCAAAACTAAGCATAATTTTCCAGGCAAGGCAATGGACATTCAATGAAATAAGGGAATTCCAGACCTTCCTGATGAAAAGGCCAGAACTCAATGGAAAATTTGATCTCCAAATACAATCCTCAAGAGAGACATAAAAAGGTAACCGGGGGAAAAACCCCACAAACTTCATTAACCAATAAGCTTAGGTTGTTTACATCTTTATGTGGGATTATATCATCTTATGTATGTTTTTTATGTATATATATATACATATACATATATAAGTCATTCTTGTGAATGGTACAACTATTGTGACAAATGAAAGGGATATACATAGGTTGTGAATGCCTGTATAAATTAACTGATGTAAAGATATAAAATATAAATAAGAGATATAAAGGGAGGGCTATGAGGGAAGTGGTAAGAAGGTTGTAGAAAAGGGTAAATTACACCAAAGGAAGTGGCAAAAAAACATATTATAGTAGAGGGAAAGAAGGGAGGGAGAAGAGCAGTATTTGAGCTTTACTGTCATCTGATCTAGTTCAAGAAGGGAATAACATACTCTGATAAGTTTAGAAATCTAACTTGTCCTATGGGAAGTGGGAGGGAAAGGGGGGAAAAGGGAGGGGGGAGGGCAGAAGGAAGAGGAGAAGTAGCAAGTGGGTAACGGTTAGATAAGGGAGGGGAATAAAGAGGGAGGGTTAACTGAGGAAAGCGGCGGTCAAAAGCAAAACTTTGTTGGGGAAGAGAAGGGGAAAGGGAGAAATAAAAGCATAAACAGGGGGAATTAGGATGGAGAAAAAGACACAGATAGAAATCATAACCCTGAACGTGCAGGGGATGAACATTCTCACAAAACAGAAGCAGATAGCAGAATGGATTAAAAACCATAATCCTACAATATGCTGTTTACAAGAAACACATCTGAAACAGGGGGATACACATAGGGTTAAGGTAAAAGGCTGGAGTAAAATATATTGTGCCTCAGCTAAAGTAAAAAAAGCAGGTGTAGCAATCCTAATCTCAGACAAAGCAAAAGTAAAGATAGATCTAATTAGAAGAGATAAGGAAGGACATTATATCCTGCTAAAAGGCACCATAAACAATGAAGCAATATCATTGCTTAACATATATGCACCAAGTGGTAAGGCATACAAATTCTTAGAGGAGAGGTTAAGGGAGTTACAGGAAGAAATAGACAGCAAAACTATAATATTGGGAGACCTCAACCTCCCCCTTTCTGAACTTGATAAATCTAACCTCAAAATAAATAAGAAAAAAGTTAAGGAGGTAAACAGAATTTTAGAAAAGGCACATATGATAGACCTCTGGAGAAAACTGAATGGGGATAAAAAGGAATATACTTTCTTCTCAAAAGTACATGGCACATACTCAAAAATTGACCATGTACTAGGGCATAAAAACCTCACAATCCAGTGCAGAAAAGCAGAAGTAGTCAATGCATCCTTTTCAGATCATGATGCAATAAGAATCATTTTTAATAAAGCACCATGGAAAAATAAGCTAAAAACTAATTGGAAACTAAATAATTTAATTCTAAAGAGTGAGTGGGCCAAAGATCAAATCAGAGAAACAATCAATAATTTCATTCAAGAGAATGACAATAATGAAACAACATACCAAAACTTATGGGATGCAGCAAAAGCAGTTCTTAGGGGAAGTTTTATATCTCTAAATGCCTACATGAATAAAATAGGGAAAGAGGAGATCAATGATCTGGGCATACAGCTGAAAAAGCTAGAAAAAGAGCAAATTGAAAACCCCCAATTAAATACCAAATTAGAAATACTGAAAATCAAAGGAGAGATTAATAAAATTGAAACCAAGAAAACTATTGAATTAATAATAAAACAAAGAGCTGGTTTTATGAAAAAACCAATAAAATTGACAAACCTTTGGCCAATTTGATTAAAAAAAAGAAAGAAGAAAATCAAATTACCAGTATAAAAAATGAAAAGGGTGAGGTCACCTCTAATGAAGAGGAAATCAAAACAATAATTAGGAATTATTTCGCCCAACTGTATGCCCATAAATTTGACAACCTTAGAGATATGGATGAATATCTACAAAAACATAAACTGCCCAGACTAACAGAGAAGGAAGTGAAATTTCTTAATGACCCCATATCAGAAAAAGAAATTGAGCAGGCCATCAACGAACTCTCTAGGAAAAAATCTCCAGGGCCAGATGGTTTTACATGTGAATTCTATCAAACATTTAAAGAACAACTAATTCCAATACTTTGCAGATTATTTGGGAAAATAGGGGAAGAAGGAGTCCTACCAAATTCTTTTTATGACACAAATATGGTACTAATACCTAAACCAGGTAGAGTTAAAACAGAGAAAGAAAATTATAGACCAATTTCTCTAATGAATATTGATGCAAAAATTTTAAATAAAATATTAGCAAAAAGATTGCAGCAACTCATTACGAGAATAATACACTATGACCAGGTAGGATTTATTCCAGGAATGCAAGGCTGGTTCAATATTAGGAAAACTATTAGCATAATTGACCATATCAACAACAAAACTAGCAAAAACCATATGATCATCTCAATAGACGCAGAAAAAGCCTTTGACAAAGTACAACACCCATTCCTATTAAAAACACTAGAAAGCATAGGAATAAGGGGAACCTTCCTCAAAATTATAAATAGCATCTACCTAAAACCATCAACAAGCATTACTTGTAATGGGGATAAACTAGATGCATTCCCAATAAGATCAGGGGTGAAACAAGGATGTCCATTATCACCCCTATTATTCAATTTGGTTCTAGAAACATTAGCTGTAGCAATAAGAGAAGAAAAAGAAATTGAAGGAATTAGAATAGGAAAAGAAGAAACTAAATTATCACTTTTTGCAGATGATATGATGATTTATCTAGAGAATCCTAGAGAATCAAGTAAAAAACTACTTGAAACAATAAACAACTTTAGCAAAGTTGCAGGATATAAAATAAACCCACATAAATCCTCAGCATTCCTATACATTACTGACAAAGCCCAACAGCAAGAGATAGAAAGAGAAATTCCATTCAAAGTTACTGAAGGCACTATAAAATATTTAGGAGTCTATTTGCCAAGACAAACCCAGGGCCTATATGAACATAACTATGAAACACTTTTCACGCGAATAAAATCAGATCTAAATAAATGGAGAAATATCAGTTGCTCATGGTTAGGCCGAGCTAATATAATAAAAATGACAATTCTACCTAAATTAATCTATCTATTCAGTGCCATACCAATCGAACTACCAAAATTTTTTTTTACTGAGCTGGACAAAATAATAACAAAATTCATTTGGAAAAACAAGAGGCCTAGAGTATCTAGGATATTAATGAAAAGACATGCTAGGGATGGTGGTTTAGCCACACCAGATATTAAACTGTACTACACAGCAGCAGTCATCAAAACTGCCTGGTACTGGTTAAGAAACAGGGGTGTGGATCAGTGGAATAGGATAGGTACACAAGTAGGTGAAATCAACAAGTTTAGCAATCTACTCTTTGATAAACCCAAAGAAGCCAGTTTCTGGGCTAATAATTCACTATTTCACAAAAACTGTTGGGAAAATTGGAAAATGGTAGGGCAAAAACTGGGCATAGACCAATATCTTACACCATATACCAAAATAAAGTCAAAATGGGTTCATGATTTAGGAGTAAAAGTTGATACTCTAAGTAATTTGGGAAAGCAAGGAATAGTTTACTTATCAGATTTGTGGAAAAGTAAAGAATTCATGACCCAACAAGAGATAGAGAGCATTACAAATGCAAAATGGATAATTTTGATTATGTCAAATTGAAATGTTTTTGTACAAAAAAAGCCAATGCAACAAGAATTAGGAGGGAAGCAGAAAATTGGGAGAAAATCTTTGCAACTAGTATCTCTGATAAAGGCCTCATTTCTAAAATATACAGGGAGCTAAGCCAAATATATAGGAATACAAGCCATTCCCCAATTGAGAAATGGTCAAAGGATATGAACAGGCAGTTTTCAGAGGAAGAAATTAAAGCTATCTACAGGCATATGGAAAAATGCTCTGGATCGCTGCTGATTAGAGAAATGCAAATCAAAACAACTCTTAGATACCACATCTCTCCTGTCAGATTGGCTAAAATAACAAATCAGGAGAATGATAAATGCTGGAAAGGATGTGGGGAAATTGGAACATTGTTGCATTGCTGGTGGAGTTGCGAGCTGATCCAGCCATTTTGGAGGGCGGTGTGGAACTATGCCCAAAGGGCTATAGAAATGTTCATACCCTTTGACCCAGTAATACCACTTCTAGGGTTGTATCCCAAAGAAATCACGCAAGCGGGAAAAGGACCCATATGTACAAGAATATTTATAGCAGCTCTCTTTGTGGTAGCCAAGAATTGGAAAGCAAAGGGATGCCCATCAATTGGGGAATGGCTGAACAAGCTGTGGTATATGAAGGTGATGGAATACTATTGTGCCATAAGAAATGGGGATGATGCAGACTTCATAACAACCTGGAAAAACCTACACGACATAATGCTGAGTGAGCGGAGCAGAGCCAGGAGAACGTTGTGCACAGCCACAGATATGTGGATTCCGTGAGGACCAACCCTGACATACTGTGCTTCTCTCAGCAACCTAAAGGGGCAAGGACAACTCCAGGGGACTCACGATGGAGAATGCTATCTTCATTCAGAGAAAGAACTGCGAAGTTTGAATACAGACTGAGGCACACTACATGCTCGCCTTTTTTGCTTCTCTTTTGTTTTTGGATTTGGGGTTTTGTTTTTTTTTTTGTTTTGTTTTTTGGTTCTGTTTCTTCTTTCTCATGATTCATTCCATTGGTCAAAATTCTTCTCCACGACTTGACTAGAGCATAAATTAATTCAATGCGAAGTTATACATGACAGTTATATGGGACTTCATGCCGTCTTGGGGAGGGAGAGGGGAGGGAGGGGAGAAAAACTGGAACTCAAAACTATGTAGAACCATGTGTGGTAAACTAAAAATAAATAAAAGGAGAAAAAAAAAAAAACAATGCACCAAAGTCCAACCACAAAGATTCAAATCTGTGAGTTTTTCCTGACCATTGGAGCAGATGAGCCAATCTGGTCATAGGGTGTTGTGTTGGCAACCAAAAATGGGCTCCTTAGCACTTAGTCAACAAGTGGCCTTGACTAGTTTGGCTTTTTCCCCTGAACTGAATGCTGTTTGTATGTTGGACTGGAGTAAGCTTGTCGGCCCCTTCACCTTGCTTCCCTTGCTTAAGCTGATGGAAAGAACCTGTGCTTTCCCGGTCAACCCCTTCACCTTGCTTAAGCAGATTGAAAGAACCTGTGCTTTCCCCGGCGTACCTTCCACCCCCGCAGAAGCTGGATGGTTAAAAGCAGCTCCCGTTGGAGCCAGAGGCTGCTATAGCCACAGCCACAGCCGAAGCAGGAGCTGCCAGTAGCAGAGCTGACCTACGGGAGGAAGCTGAACAAAGACTTCAGGCCAGTGGGTAATCTTTTTACCATAGAGGGGGAAGCATGATTTTGCTTTACACAATCATGCTTCTCTGTAGCCTCCTGGTTACTCTTTCAAGGCGTACTTATTGGGCCTGGAAGCTTTTGATCAATATATCAAAATGGGGTTGCTGGTTCATGGGTTGGTTACTGTGGAGCCTAAATATATGTTTTGATTCTTCTGCCTTCTACTTTGAGAGTTTCTTATATCCGGCGGTTCCGAACGTTTCAGACATGTTTATGATCCTCTTTGAGATTGTAAACTCTGCCCTCCTAATACAGGTGTTTACCCACCACAAGCCTTTCCAGGGAAGGTGAGTCAATCTGGTGCCCACCATAAGGCTTTCCAAAAAAATGTTAGTATAGGGATGTAAGTTAACTCTGTGTTTATCCTGTTGTTCTAGGTTATAGACATCCCCATTCTGAGTCAAATGAAGTATAGCCCACCTGCATCTCTCGTCAGACCAATCATACCCTCATGTGTAACTTGTGTCATTTGAGTATTTTTGGTACCTTATATAATCTGCTACCTTTTCAACTGTATAAAATAGTTGCTCAGATGGTCAGATGAATCCTTGACAACTGAGCAGTCTTAGATCTAATTTATTGGTATTTCCTAGCCAAATTCATCACATTCAGAACTTTGTACCTCAGTTTCTCTTTATTGAAAATTTTCATTGTGACACCATTGTTAAGTTCTGTAAATGTTAGCAACAGCAAAAAGAAACAATTCAGAGAAGTGTAGGCAAAGAGGAAACACATTCATTTATGTACATGATATGTTTCTTCACTTCAAGAAATCTACAAATAGCTGAAAAAATATAGGAAGGGTAAAAGGAAAAAAAGAAAAAAGGAAGGGAAAAAGCATGGAAAGAAAAGAAGAAAGAAAAAAGAAAGAAAGAAAGAAAGAAAGAAGGAAAGAAAGAGACAAAGAAAAGGAGGAAAGAAGGAAAGAAGGAAGGAAAGAAGGAAGGAAAGAAGGAAGGAAAGAAGGAAGGAAAGAAGGAAAGAAGGAAGGAAAGAAGGAAAGAAGGAAAGAAGGAAAGAAGGAAAGAAGGAAAGAAGGAAAGAAGGAAAGAAGGAAAGAAGGAAAGAAGGAAAGAGAAGGAAAGAAGGAAAGAGAAGGAAAGAAAGGGTAGGAGGAAGAGAAGGAAATAAAAATAGATGAGATTCTGAATTTTGATAGATTTTGAAAGTTTTTGAGTCTCATGCATTAATCTATTTATGCATGAATACAACATGGGGAAAAAGCGTATGTTAACATAAAGATACAGCGATTTTGTTCTATCTTCTACAAAACTTCCACTTTTGAAACTATACTAACGAGATTTCAAAGTGAAATTACACAATTGTGTGTCAATACACAAATGAGAAAAACTAAATAAAAAACATAAGAAGTCAGGAATTATAATTGTAAATGCCCAATTTTCCAGTGCCACTCCAAATATTGGTACATTCCTTTTCCTGTTACATAGAGGATCAATGCAACATTATATAGATGTTTTAATAAAGTAGAGCCTTAGCTTCACATATTTAAGTTGGAAATGGACTCATAGGTTATTAAGTGCACACACCCCTCATTTTGCAAATGATAAAACTGAAACCCAGAAACATTAAATGACTTTTCCAGGAATATCAGGAAACAAGTGGGATTTGAATCACAGTTGAGAATTGAAACAGGGTACTCTGATTCCAAATCTAGACTCTTTTCCACTGATCCATGCTGCATCATTCCTGCATCCAGATCAATACTATGTGTGAAGTGACTTCCAAGTACTAGAAAATAACTCAGCTTACAAACCTCAGTGAAGGTTTATTTTTATCATTATATGCTGTCTTTTATCATTAAGCTTTACTTAATTTACTTGATTCTAAGCTATGTAAAGTAGATTTAGATAGCATACCAACATGATTGTCTCAAGCTCATGTGACTAGCGATAATTGAAACCCAGCATAATAAAAAATAAGCAGCTATCAGACTGAAAGAAAAGGCTCAAAATTAAATTCTAATTAGAAATCCACAAATCTAAAAGTCCCTTGAGTGTCACTATGACAAGGAAGGTCTCAGACTCTCTGGTAACCCTTCAGAACACTGAATTTGCTCAATAATTTTTCACAATAAACTACACACAAACCATCAGGATAATGGAGGGAACCCCCATCTAGTAGTTGAAAAATGATGCTATGGTATGTTCTAAGAAATAGGATCCAAATATCTTGATGATGTGTATCACCAAGGCAATATTCACAGTGTTTGCTTTTGCTATGAATATGCTAGCATGGTTCTGAATCACAAAATATAACAGACTCTCCTCATAGAAGACAGCAACAAAACATTTACTCAGACACCAGAAAACCAAATCCCAACACCAGTAAACCAAATCCATCATAGCAACAAAGAAGTTAATACACATTATCACTACAGGGAGCAACTCCATCCCAAAGCCTTCCCACAAAGAAACACTCATAATCCTAGCTGCTAGCTTGCATCCTCTCTCTCCCACTGCTCTAACTTCTCTGACATCCCTTCCTCCCAGTCCAGCTTCACCTTTCCTGCTCCACCTTTTGGCAAGCTCCTCCCACATGTGACTTAGGCTTCCACATGATGTAAGCTGGTCACATGGGCCTATTAATGGATACAAAGATCTTCAAATTAAGCAAAACTACATTAACAATACATGATGCTGTTATGGGTCAGCTAATTAGACTCTCATTAGCTTTATGACTCATTACTTTTACTGTCTTCTATAACTCAATAAAACCTTTTTTCAAATTAGGAATAAACATTTAATTCTTTTTTAAGAAAAAAAAGCTTTCAGATATATTATTTATAAAAAAAGAAGTGATTGCTTTCCATATCTTGTTTTTTCTCTAGGTTCATAATTGATTCTTTGTATTCCTATCAAATTAGTAACATTGGTTAACAATTTACAAGTTGAAAGTTATAGGTATTTCTGATATTATCCATTTAAAACTAGTTTCTTCTTGTTGCCTAAGTCCACTTATTTTTCTTTTAAAATTCACCTTACAGTTAAAGCAATGAAGTTGATTGGCTCACATTCCCAAGAACATGTAAGTTCATTTATTTTCAGGTGGATGGAAGTAAATATCATCGAGTGAACATAATTGTCAAGGATAATGACAAAGATAACCATAAATGACTGATTGGCTTGAAAATATGCCCATAAACAAACCTCCTTATTTTCTATGACTTTTCTTCAGACTCTAGACCCTTATTTCCTTTTAACATTTGTTTTTTATATGGTTATTTTCTTGTTTTTAATTTTTAATAAATTTGTTCTTTTTTAATACTTCCTGGTATTATTGCATTTGTCTTTATTTTCCACATTTTCAGAGTTCTTTGTTTTCTTGCTTCATCCCTTGTTTTAGTAGGGAAAGGGAAAAATCTGCTTTCTAGGGACAAAAGTCATCAAAGATACTTTTTGAAAACATTTTGAGGCTAATCATTCTCTTCCTATATAGACCACATTCATTCTAAATTGTAGAGAGACCATCTTTCCTCAGGATGTCAAACTAGGTCATTCACTGAATAATGTATTACTAAAATATTGAATTCTTATGTAAGCTTATAACCAAAGAACTGGAAAATAGCCTCAAGGGATCACCTCTGTCACCCTCTAGTCTCCAGTCAAGCTTGTATCTGAATCAGGCAAAAACATATGGGTGTCTATTCAATTCCTGATGATCTATAATGAAAGTGATGTGCTGTCTCTCTAGAGAGTCTTTTTGAAAGATTTGAACAATTTGAAATTGAGTGATTTGATAACAAGCAATTTCTATCATACCTCATTGAAATCTTTCTTCTTGATGCCTAACTCCACTTATTTTACTATTTTCCTTTTAATATTCACTATACAATTAAAGCAATAATTTTGATTGCCCACATTTCAAAGAAAATATAAATTCATTTATCTTCAGTTGAATGGGAGGGATATGGTTGCAATACAAGTATAGGAAAGGATACGATGGATAGAATGATAACATTTCAAGAATAAACTGTTCCCAAAGGAAGAGATGCATATTAATAACAAACAAGTGTAAAATGGTCCCAATTCAATAAGAAGAAAATACAAAGTAATACATCTCTAGGGTCTCATCTCATTAACATAAATTGGTAAAGATGAAAATAGATGGAAATAATCAATATTCCAGGCAAAGTAATGAACTACAGGATGAACTTTGTATTAGCCGAGCCATTCTGGAAAACAATTTGGAATTAGGCTAAAAAAAGTGACTAAAATGTGCAAACCCACATATTCTACTAATACACAACCCTGAAAATGTCAAAGAAAGGTCTCAGATATAACAGAATATTTATAGCAGATTTTTTTAGTAGCAAAGAAATGGAAACTAATTAGTTGACCATCAATTTGGCAATGGCTAAACAAACCGTGGTACATGAATGTAATATAATATTACTTGCCACATAATGTAATGAATATGAAAAATACAGGTAAATATGAAAGAAATAGAGAAGAATGGAAAGAAGTGAAGAGTTTATACAAAGTAAAGTGTAATATGGGCAAAGCAAAGTGAAATAAGTGCAGCATGCACAATAAAGTGCAAAGTAAAATACAATATGCACATTGGTTTTAACAACATAATTGGAAAGAGTGGCAACGGCGACATTAAAATTGGAAATGAATGCATTGTAATTATAAGGACCAAACCATATTAGCAGTTGGTTAAAAAATGGCTCCTGTGGGCTTTAGTATCTTCTTCCATAAAATGGAAACAATATTTGCTTCACATACATGAGAGGGTTGCTATGTTATGAGGGTTAAATTTCATAATGCAATTTAAAGCACTTTGGAAACTGAGAAATGCTTTGAAAATATAAAGGATTGTGATAATTCTTGTTTTTCAACATGATCCATGTGATTATACAGAACTTAACACTTTGAAATGAGAAATAATTCAATTTATTTAGCTCCTATGCTGTGTCTATATGATGACCCAAATTGTTTTACAAAGAGGAAAAACTCAAATAATTTTCTTGTTGAAGCCTGTCTACACAATGTCAAGTGAAGGATTTCTCAAACCCCCTTCTCCCTCCAAGAATTACCCGTCAGATCAACAAACAATGTCCAGCATTCTCTTGGTATTCTATTGGCATTCCTACCCTGGAAGATTGCCCGCCCCCCCAAATTTCTTATTTCATACTTCTTTGTTTAGTATTGTTTGCTTTAGATCAATTGTTTCTTCTGGCTCCCCAGTCTACCTGACTGCGTCTAGTCCAAGTCTCTGTCTTTCCACTTTACTTCCTATGGTTACACAGCTTTATTGTAACAGTGGGGAATTTAACCACTAGCATACCCAGATAGAAATGTCTCTGTCTAGTACCCTCACCTGCCCCTGACTATGGAGAAATAGGCAATACCTGGTGTTTCCCCCTCTATTATTATTTAAATTTGTGACCTTGTCGATAATCAATAAATATGGACATTTCCATTTTTAAAAGGAGAAGATTATATATGAAACTGGGAATAACTATTAGATATTACTGTCAGAGAATGTTCTTTCCCCATTCCCAACTGCCCTCTTGGGGAAAATTATTCTCACTTTATATTCTATTCTCTTAGAATTTCAGTTTCTCAGAATGAAAAAAAAAGTAAAGAATTTCACTGAATAAACCAATTAATAAAAGACATTATATAGGGAGTACTATTGCCTTTTATAAGAAGTAACTTTTTAGAATAAGAATAAGGCCTAGATCTGTGATTTTTATTTGTATAGCAAATTCTCAGGTGTGGAAACTCTCTCTACCAATGTAGGTCAGCACCTTTTGTTTAACTTGTAATCTTAGAGAGTTTTCTAGGGCACTGAGAGGGTAAATGACTCAATGAGGGTGACACAGTATGTGTCAAAGAAGGGCTTGAATCAGGATATTTCTGTCTTTGACACCAACTCTCTATACATGACTCTATACATGATTCTTTCTCTCATGCAGGTTTTACAATTTGGTGAATTGAAAAATTCAATATTTCACTAGGAGGTAATGGATTTCTCCCTCACTGAAAGACATAAAGATAAAGATGGAAAGTTATCTCTCTGATATTTTCTTTGTCCCCAAGTTATTTTTTTCATGTTGAATTTATTATATGCTTTATTTTCATGCAATTTGTATTTCCATATTATCCATTTTGCAAAACACACACATGCAAATTCAAGAAAAATAAAATGATAAGCTTATACTTAAAAATTTATTCAGAATTCATCAGCTCACTCTCTCTGGAGGTAGATGGCATTTTTCATCATGAGTCTTTTGGAACTGTTTTGGATCATTGTCTTCATCAGAGTAGCTGTCTTTCACAGTTAACCATTGTTAAAATATTGCTATTACTGTGTACATTGTTCTCCTGGTCCTGCTTACTTCACTTTGCATCAGTTTATGTAAGTCTTCCCAGGAATTTTTCTGAAACCACCCTGCTCATCATTTCTGATAGCACAATACTATTTCATCAAAATCATATAACATGATTTGTTTAGTCATTTTCCAATTAATGGGCATCTTCTCAATTTCCAAGTCTTTGCCACCACAAAAAGGGCTGCTATAAATATCTTTGTGCAAGTAAGTCTTTTCCATTTCCTTTGATCTCTTTGGAGTATAGACCTAGTGGTGGTATTATTATGTCAAAGGATATGCAGTTTTAGTGCCCTTTGGGAAAGTTCCAAATTGTCCTCCAGAATGATTGGTGTTTCCAAAGTCTTAATGCCATTTGAAGCTATTTAATATTCTATAGCTTAAAACAACACTAAGATTTCCTGATACTGTATGTTATAATAGGTATTTTTTGTTGAGTGAGGATTGGAAGAGATGATACATAAATATGCAGAACCATACTTAGGATTATTTCACCTGTGCCAAATACAATTAGAAGAGATCAAGGACAGCAGAACTTGATGATGGGTGTAATTCCACAGTAATAGGGCAAATCCCAGCTCTCACAGAGTCCCTTCTGCACATCCATTTTTGAGGGGATGGCAGACTTTTGAAAGAGGGTCTGTAGAGGTAGTAGCTCAGAGAAGTGAACAACAGAAGGGCCATGCAGCATTGTACAGATGTAGCATTCTCTGAATGACCAGAGAGAGTAAACCTGATCATTGGTTTGGATGCAGTTCACTTTTAGATAAAGGAAAAGCCAAATGTTAAGGTTTTTTATAACCCTAAAATTCTGTGACTGGTTCTTTAATAATTAAAGGCAGTTAAATAACATATTACTAGAGAGAATATTTAAAGAGTAATGATAGTGATAGGAACTTCAGCCATGAGAATTGTCCAGTAAAACAAATACTACTGAATCAAATAGACTGTTGAGAAACTATAAAAATTGCACGATATAGTCTGAAAATTATAGATTTCAAGTAGAGTTGTGAAAAACACCTGTCACATATGTTATAGTGAAAATTCTTTGGGAACAGATTGAACTTGATGGACACCAACACGGCCCTTCCAACTCTCAAATTTTTTGATTTTGTGGACCATATGACTACTCTTAAAAGAATGAGTCTTTGTTAGTGTCACATCTCTTATTCACCATTCATCCTCTACCATGTGGAATTAAAGAGAGAAAGGTGGTCTAGGATCATTCTTGTTTGGGTCCTTGGTTGACTCTTGAAGGAAGAGTCATATATAACTGACCTGGAGAAGGTAGAAAATACTGATGAAAAGAGCCCTAAAATATTCAGCTACAATTAGATTCTAATGAAAGTAAAATCCACATTAACACCTGATTAAGTCATTATGATCAGAGCTGCACCATGCATACTTTATCACTATCTGGAGTAGTTTAGCACACTTTCATCTTTGAGGTAACTAAGCTCATTAAAAACTGCTACTTGCTGAACAAATCATCAGAACTTTATGATGCTGAGTGACCAACATAATTAACCTCTTTCTAGGACTTTTAAAACATCGTTAAGTCTATTTATAGTGAATTCTCACATAGAAGAGACCACTGGTGAGAAAGTGACTCCTTAATCATAGACTCAAAGACTGTTTTAAAAGATATCTACATGGCACCTAGCAGTTAAAGCAACAGAGAAAAAAAAGAAATATTCATCTCAAACTCTAGTTTTCCAAATATAAAGATTGCAGGCCTAATGTAAATGAGGTCAACCAATTAATTAACAAGCATTTGTTAAGTGCAAACTGTGTGTCAGGAATTGCATTAAGCATCTGTGGATATAATGACAAAAGAAGCTAAGATGAATACAAGTGTATGAATGCTTAACATACATGGGAAGTAGAAACAAGATAAGTATAGAATGGAAGGAAGAAGTAGTTAGAGACCCAGGAAAAAGCACATTCTGAAGGTGGCTCATTAGCTGAGACTTGAAAAAAATGAGGTGTTCCAAGAGGTAGAGGCAAAGAGAGCATTTCCAGCCTGAGAGGATAGCCAATGCAAAAGTATGGAGGTAGAAGAAGAAATGTCCTTTGTAAGGAACAGTATGGGAGGAAAAATATTAAGAAGACTTGAAAGGAAAGAAGGGAGCACTTAAGAAGGGTTTTCAATACTAAATTTGTGAGTTTAGAAATGATCTCACAGATAATATGGAGTCACTAGAGTTTACTGAGTAATGAGATAAGTTGGTCAAGCCTATGCTTTAGGAAAATGATTTTAGTAGCTTTGTGGGGGATGGAATGGAGTGAGAGGAGACAAGGCAGGGAAGACAAGTGAGAGGCTACTAAAATAGTCAAAGAGAGGTAATGAGGAAATAAACTAAGGTGGTGGATATGTGAGTAGGAAATGGATTGGATTTAAGTGAAGCAGAGCTACACAGTCAACAGCCTCACTCTCTCCACCAGTCACCAAAGTCCAAAGGTCAAGGTGACTGACAATGGCCCAGGATGTATTGGGTGAACTTGGTCTTTTAAAATTAAGATCTTTCCCAGGTCTCAGTTTGTCTGAGGCAATGCCTATTGAAGTACTAAGGGCTAGGCAAGATTTGAGACAGAAGATGGCCTAGTTAAGTATCAGTCAGGGAGAGGAAGGCCTGAAGAGCTTTTGGAAAGAAAAGAAAAAAAATTGTTATGTGTACTCACTTTAAGCCATCAAAACCCAGACAATAAGCATCAAAGGTTTGGGCTTGGGCCTAGTACTGCCTTTTCTAAGAAAGCCAGAGTGATTTGGGTTTAAAGGCATAGTCAAATAGCTCCATTTTGAATCACAATGGGCTTTTTTGAAAGCCTGTTTTTCCAGAGCTAATTAACAGTATTGATCAAAAACAATCAACAGTATTTTAGAAGTTCAGAAGAGGGTTGAATCCATTATTGTCCCCACTAATCCCTAACTCTCTGTCTTTTATTTTGTAGCACTAGTTTGGGATACCTAAAAAAGGGGCCTTTCTCTCTTCCAATAAAGAAGAGGCACATAAATTCTCTGACCCATCCCAGCTGGGCAGGAGGACTCTTATTGGCTGCTGAACTAGAACCCTTTGGAGATCATTAACCAAGATTTCATTTCTATTTGATTGAAATAGCTTTGTATGGTCAGTGTGTGTGTGCATGTGTGTGTGTGTGTGTGTGTGTGTGTGTGTGTGTGTATCTATGTGTATGTATGGGGTAACTCTTTCTAACATTAGGCCACAAGCTATGAGCTCATGGTTTTTAGGTGAAACTACGTCTATGATACGGTTGTCTCTTTGTATCCTCTTTGCTTTGCTACAGGACCTGTTGAGATCCTGAAAGGCAACTGATCTCTTCTTTTTCCTGGGCACTGTATCATCAGGGTACCTTGATCTGGACCATTAATTGTGGAGGACACAATGGCAAAGGAAAATTAGATGAGAATGGAAATGTCATAGTGATCACGAGGAGGAAAGAGCCCACTTGTCTAGATAAAAGTGTACTTAGCAAAGGCAAAATTTTAAATAACCAAGGAGCATCCCTATAGCATTTGTTACATCAAGATTTGAATATTAACTACTCAACTGATTATATTGATTCTATTTTTTCATTATTTCTTAGTTTTCTTTTTTCATCATATGAATAAAACTGCCTGTTGCATTCTGTCAACCATTTACCAAAATTTTGGTCCAAAGAAACAAACAGAATCAGTTTTCCTTTTAACTGAAGGTTTGTCCAAAGAAAAACAGAATGGGTTCCCCAGAACAAACAGGTGGGGTTCACCACAACCAAGATTTGACCAAGGAACAAACAGAATCAGGCTGTACATACACTATAACATGCTTATTTATTCTTATTAAGGCAGAGAACCATATGTGCCTGCAGTTAGAAAATAATTCTGAATTCAGAAGTAAACAAGCTAAAGAAGACCCTTTATACACTTAGGGCAATCCCAATTCAGGATGCCTGTATCAACCAAAACTACAGTCTCCATATGTGTTAACCATAATATGAGAAAGGAAATTTCTTGATAAAATAGATTATAAACATAATAAGATAATGTCAAAGTGTTGAAATGAAATTATAATTCCAGGATATTTGTGTTTCTATAATTAACATGACATAATATAACATTACATAGCATAATAATAGTCCCATTATTCAAGATAGTGTCTGTTTCAAGGAAGCTTGTCCTTGGCAGTCATAAACAGAAGAATGTTCCTGGTCAGCTTCATCCGGCCTTGTAGTTGCTGATACAGAAAGGGTTTACTTAAAGAGCAAAGCAACATATGTCTGTTATGCCAGAGTATTCCAGGTATTATGATAGGTTAAGCTCAGGTGGGGCCAAAAATATCTTTCTCCTGACTGGCCAATCCAGGTTTTAGGCCTTTCTCAGGCAATGGGCGGGTGGCCCAAAATGATTCACAGTACCTAATCAGTACCTAATCACTTTTGTACTAGAGTATCTAGTTTTGCACTGGAATAATTAAAGTTACCTAGAGGTAACTTTTAACTTTCTAACTCCCTCCTTTTGCAAGGGAAGAACCCTTAGACTAGAGTAAAAAAAATAGAATGTTCTTTGGGAATCTTAGATAGGAATAGAATTGAAGTTTGGTGAACCAAATCCCTCTACTGAAGAGACAATAAATGTCAGAGCAATAGACCCAGAGAAAAGCATAAAGACAGGTAAAGGACAGGGATCAGCAATAGGCACCAGCCCCTTTTTCCTCAGCCTAGCAGTTCCTGGATAGCTCCTGTATTGGAATATATAAAAATTATTAATAAATACTCCCATTTAATAAAGTTAAAAAAATTCTCTCAAGATTACACAGGCAACTTCAAACAATGAAATAACATAGTTTCTATCCTAATTATGTTTCATTTATGTAAAAATGCATTTGCCAAGCCCAGCTATAGAGGTTTACCATTAGCTTTCTTGCCCATTTTAACAAATCACAAACAAAACTCCAAACAAGTCAGTAGACATGGATGGGGCAGGGGTAGAAAATAAAACACCTCTGGCAATCAGAGAGTGAGAATGAACTCAAGGGCAAAATATTCATCAGTTTTTAATTATTGTGGCATTAATGAAGATAGTGAATCAAATAAACAGATTGTTCTCACAGTGTTATCAAGCAAAATGAAATAAATATGAAATTTCTTAGAACTCTTGTTAGCCATTATTAAGGGACAATTTATTGAATAGTCCTTGGGTATTGTTTCATAGTAGCATTTTTCCTTCTTCTGGTTATGAGTTCCAACCTAATCTTCACAGAAACGAAATTTCCATGGGCCTTCAGAGATGGCTTTCCATGCATTATTCCAGTTCCCTGAGGAAATGTTAGGTTGAATTATTAAAAGAAAGTTTTTTTTGTTCACCCTTAGCTGGTAAAGATGCTGGTTGCTAAAAATACCTGCAATAAATCTGTCATTGTTATTAGTTGATTATGTTCATATCTGACTCTTTGTGACCTGTTTTGAGGTTTCATTGTCAAAAATATTTCAGTAGCTTGGCATTTCCTTCTCCAGCTCATTTTACAAATGAGGAAACTGAGGCAAACAGGGTTAAGTAACTTGCCCAAGGTAACAAAACTAGCAAGTGCCTAAGGCTGGATGTGCATTTAGATTTTTCTGACTCCAGGACTGGTGTTTTATCCACTGTGCCACTTAGCTATCCTATGAAATAATAATATTATCCTATAGGATAATAATAGCCAACAATAAAAATAGCTAACTTTTATGTACCACATACTATGTGTCAGGCACTGTGCTAAGAGCTTTATTATCTCATTTGATCTTTACAAAAGCCCCAGGAGGTAGAAGTTGTTATAATCCCCCATTTGCAGATGAGAAAACTGAGCCAAACAGAGGTGAACTGACTTGTCCATGGTCACATAGCTCATATATATCTGAGGCAAGATTTCAACTCAAGTTTTGCTGATTATATGCCCAGCTCATTACTTCATCCTTATATATTTTAATTTGTATTAGTAGCTTTTCTTTTTACATTGCCTTTATTTCCCAGTTTATCACCCTCACCCTTTGCCCAAAAAGATTTCCCCTATGACAGTGAACAAATGCTGAAAAGAGGAAAAAAAGTAGTTCAGCAAAACTGTCCAGCACAGTAACCAAGTTTAACAATATAGCCAATGCTCCACACTCACATTCTGCCACATTCGCAAAGAAAGAAAATTGATAAATTTTCTCATCTCTATTTTAAAAACTAACTTGGTCTCAAAAAACTAAACAGCACAATGACCTGATATTTAGTTTATTTTATTGTTATTTTTCTTCTTTCTATTTATTCTTATTCTATTTATGCTGTAGTCAATCAATCAATAAGCATTTAGCAAGAATTTCCTTCATGTAAGACACTATGCTAAACTCTGGGAAGACAAAGAAAAGGAAAAATACAACCCTTCCTCTCAAAGAACTCACATTCTAATGGGGGAGACAACAAGCAGAGAGCCATATGTACATGTGTATGTTTGTATGCATGTATGTGTATGCATATATACACATGTACATACATGTGTATAGGTGGATGTATGTGTACATGTATATATGCATACACATACGTATACACAAATGCACATATACTTATTTGTGAATATATGTATATGTGTATATACATATGCATGTGTTGTGTGTAGATGTTCATATATACATACACACAAGTACATATAAATGCACACACACATACACATACATATATATGTATGTATATATATATGTATGTGTATATATATGGATATATATGTATACATATGTACATATACATACATATATCTATATCTATATCTATATCTATATCTATATCTATATCTATATCTATATCTATACATTTTGAGATTAAGTCATGGAAGAAATACAAGAAGCTAGGTATATATTATTTCCCCAGTTGTGTTTACTTTGCGTTAGTTCCTGTCTTCCCATGTTTCTCTGGATTCTCTATATAAACTATTTTATAAAACAAATGACATTCCATTTTATTCATAATACACAATGTGCATAATTCATATTGATATTTAAATCCCATTTCCTAGTTCATGGACATTTGTTTTCCAGGTCTTTGCTAACAGTAACAACAACAACAACGATGATTGTGTAAATATCTTAGTCTGTGTGGTATTTTTCTTTCTATCCTTTACCTCCTTGGTGTGCATGCCTAGCAATGACATTTTGAAATCAAATGGCAGGAGAAAAAATAAAGATCCTAATAGCAAGCTAAAGAAAAAGGTGCTGTCTACTGTCTACTCTTGACATCATGCTAGAAAAAAGAAATCTTTGAAAGGTGACAGAAATTGTAGGGGAGAAAATTACCCCAAACGAGTTCAGGACATTAGTTCTTTTGGACAGAAATAAAGGAATGTATTTTTAACTGAAAAATTTGTGTTGGGACTTCTGCACTTGAGATTTCTGTGGCAGTGTAGTTTGTGATTTAATTTCTAATGCTATTAAGACTATGGCTATATCCTGGGTTATGGAAGAAACATATTTTGGTTTCTGATATTGATTTTTTTTTAATCTACTAAGTAAAGCCTGAAGCATTTCTGAACTTTTGTATAAATTACATTTAGACCCAATGAGTCAAGTCAATCTATTATAACATTTACCAGTCTTTAAGACATGATTCCTACTCTTCCCACACTTCTAAAATAAAATGAAATATCATACATATATATACACATATATACATATAAGTACTTACATGCATGTACATATTCATTCATGTATGTATATATACTTTTGAGAATATGTTAATGCACACACATATATGCACATGTGTATTACATGCATGTATATATAAAACCATATACACAAAACATCTGAGAACATACTAACGCATGGAGTTACAGTCAATTCTAGAGACCAGAAAAGATGAAAAAAAAAATCTCATGTATATCAGATTTTAGTTTAAATTTTGTTTTATCTGAATAAATAATTCTCACTCTACTACTACTTAAATCACTTGAGTACAAAATACATACGGGTGTACTTATTTCTCATTTCTTGCCTTGTATGTTGCCAAAACTTCAATGTACTGCATATATCTATTCATTATCTTCTTTTAAAATTGCTTTTTTAAAATTTTCAATTCTCAATTCTCTCCTTTCCTCACCCACTGAGAAGACAATATTGACAATATCCAGTACACCTATAAAATCACGCAAACCATATTTCTATTAGTTATACTTCCCCTCAAAATGAGAAAAGAGAAGAAAAAAGTAAGAGAAAAAATATTGTTCAATCTGTCCTTTAAGTGCATCAGTTCTCCATCTGAAGGTGGATAACATCTTTCATCATGAGTCTTGTTATTGTAGTGAATCATTGTATTGGTCAGAGGTACTAAGGCTTGTACAGTTGATTATCTTTAGAATATTAGTGCTACTATGTAAATTAGTCTCCTGGTTCTGTTCATCTCACTCTGCACTAATTCATACAGGTTCTTGAAGTTATCCTGAAACTATCCCCTTCGTAATTACTTAGAGTAAAATACTATTCCCTCACATTCAAGTACCATAACTTGTTCAGTCATTTTCCATTTGATGGGTATCTCCTTAGTTTCCATTTTTTGTCAACATAAAGGAACTGCATTTTTTGTACTTATGGGCTCTTTTTCTTTTATCTTTTTGGGATTCAGACCTAGAAATGGTATTTCTGCTTTATTACCTTTTGGGTGCAGTTCCAAATTTTTCTTCAAAATTGATCAATTCTCAATGATATACTAGTGTGTCTATTTTCCCACATTCCCTCCAGAAGTTGTCATTTTTTTTCTGTTATCTTAGCTAATCATATGGGGATGAGGTGGTATCTCAGAGTTGTTTTAACTAGCATTTTTCTAATTATCAATTATTTATAGTATTTTTATATGACTACTGATAGCTTTGACTTTTTCTTCTTGAAAACTGTCTGTTCACATTACTTGACAATTTACCAATGGGGAAATGGGTTATATTTGTATAAATTTGGCTCAGATACCTGTATTTGAGGAATGAGACTTTTATTGGAGAAATTTAGTGCAAAACTTCCTCCTAGTTTTCTACTTTTCTTCTGATTTAAGCTGCATTGATTTTGTTTTTTTTCTTTTTTTTTTTCATTTTACAAAATCAAAATTTTCCATTTTATCTCCTCTGAACATCTCCCTCCTGTTTAGTCATGAACTCTTCCCCTATCCATAGACCTCAGAGTTATTTTTCCCATATTCCCCTAATTTGCTTATGATTTCATACTTTATGGCTAATTCATGTACCTTTTTTTGAACTTATCTTGGCATATGATGTGAGATGTTGGTCTATGACTAGTTTTTCCTAGTTCATTTTGTTGTTTTCCCAGTCAAACACTGAATTCTTTACCAAATAGCTGAGATCTTTGGGTTTATCAAACAGTTGATCACTGTGCTTATTTAGTTCTATATATTTTGTCAATAATCTGTTCCATTGGTCAACCATTCTATTTCTTAACCAGTACCATTTTTGAAAAAAAAAGATTATACCTTTATAGTATATTTTAAGATCTAGTACTGCTAGCCCTCTTCCTTTCACATTCTCAAAAAATTTATCCTCTTAGTATTCTTCACCTTTTGTTCCTCCAGATGAATTTTATTATGATTTGTTCTAGCTTTACAAAGTAATGTTTGATTAGTTTGATTGTTTTGTCATTAAATAAGTAAATTAATTTGGTTATTATTGTCATTTTTATCATATTGACTTGGCCTACTCATGAGTAATTAACATTTCTCTAAATATTTAGATTTGTCTTTATTTGTATAAAGAGTGATTTTTAATAATGTTCATATACTTCTCATGTGTGTTTTCGCAGGTATAATTCCAAGTGTTATAAACTGTCTGCAGTTATTTTAAATTGATTTCTCTTTCCACCTCTTTTTGCTGAATTTTGTTGGTAACATGTAGATATGCTGAAAATTTGTGGGCAGAAAATTAGGTGATGCAGGGGATAGAGTGCTGGCCCTGGAATCAGGAAGATTTTGAGTCTGGCCTTAGGAACTTATCAGTTGTGCAATCCTGGGCAAGTCACTTAATCGTTCTTGCCTCAGTTCTTCATCTGTGAAATGACAAGGAAATGGCAAACTACTCCAGTATCTTTGTCAAGAAAACCCCAAATGGAGTCACAAAAATTCAGACATGACTGAAATGACTCAAAAACAACTGATGATTTGAGTGGGGATTTTATATGTTGCTTCTTTCTTCAAGTTGTTAACTGTTTCAACTACCTTTTAAGTTGACTCTCTAGAGTTCTCTAAGTATATCATTATATCATCTGCAAAAAGTCATGGTTTGTTTCCTCATTGCCTTTCTTTATTTCTTCAATTTCTTTTTTTTTTCTTGTCTTATTGCCGTAGCTAATACTTCTAATACAGTATTGAATAGTAATGCTGATAATGGACATCCTTGCTTCACCCCTGATCTTATTGGAAATGCTTCTCATTTATCCCCATTACAAATAATGCTTGCTTTCAGCTTTAGATATTTACCACTTATCATTTTAAGAAAAGCTACACTTTCTCCTGTGCTTTTTAGTGTTTTGTTTTATTTTGTTTTAAATAGGAATTACCATTGTATTGTCAAAGGCTTTTACTACACCTATTGAAATAATCATTTGGCTTTTTATCATTGATATGGTCAGTTATGCAAATAGTTTGGTTATCTCTTATTTAGATTTAGATCTGTTTTTGCTTTTCCTTTCAGATCATGGTTGCTACCCATGTCTTTTTTTTTTTTTATTTTTACTCCAGAGGAAGCATAATAGATTTTGCTGCAGTGTCATAATTTGACTCTATGGAATCTTTCTCCTTCAAGTGTGTCTTATAAAGAACAGATTATTTGATTCTGGTTTCTAATTCTTTTTGCTGTACTCTTCTGTTTTATTGGTGAGTTCTTCCTGTTCATATTCATGGTTATGACTGCTACGTATTTCCCTTCCTCCTAGTGAATTATTTTTATTTATTTTAGAGAAATACTAAAACTTAAATACATAATAAGAAAAGCAAAAGAAACATATTATGAACTTAAATGTAAAACAAGAAAAGAAAAAAAGCATGTCATATGCACAGCAAACCATAGGAGAGGATTTAGAATATGTAGCAATAACTTTCCATTTCCAGAAAGCTTATATATTAAATATGGCATGTTATACTGAAAGCTGTCCATCTTTTCTTTGTTTCCTTGTAGGTTTTCTTTTGTTCTCTGCCATGCACTTTTTACTTTGTTCTTTTTTACCCTTCCTCTCCTCCCTCCCCATTACAATTAAGCATAGATATATTAATATATACATATATATGTATATATATATACACATATACATACGCACAAATATATATACAGACAAACATATATAAACATATGCTTTCCTAAGAGATTCTACTTCTAATCTTTGCTATGTTTGTGTGTATCTCTTTTTTCCTATCTCTCCTAACTCCTCTACTTTACTTCTATCCACTACCTTGCCCTCCTTTTACTTATCCTATCCCCTCTCTAGTGATCCCTCCCTTATCCTCCCATTCCCATAAATTTAAAAACCCTTTTATACACCCCTTTGACCTATTGCTTTTCTTCTACTCACTACCCTGCCCTACTATTACTTGACCTATCCTCCCTACAACAATCCCTCCTTTATCTTCCCCTTCCCATAAATCAAAACACTCTTTTGTCTTCCCCTTGACCTTTTTCCTCACTCTCCCCTCTAAAGATCCCCCTTATCCTCCCAAGAATCTCTCCCTTATCCCCTCATTCTCTTTAAGCCAAATACCCTACTATATTCCTCTTTTAACCTATTCCCTCCCCCTCCCTTCTGAAGATCCTTCCTTTATCCTCTCCCCTTCCCTATCCCTTTAGAGTTTTATTTCTTTCTAAATTTAGAAGACTTTTATACTCTTCTAGATATATTTGTATTTTTCCCTCTTGAACCCATTCTTGATAAATATACGTTTTCAGAACTAATGGCCCCTCTTCCCCATTTAATTCCTCTGTATTGGTTCTTCCTCTTGCACCTCATTTGTATAACATAATTAGTCTTTTAGCAGTTCTTGAATGCTTTTATTTTTTGAAAGCGTATCTGACTCATTTCTACCCCAATCTTTCTTATAAGCTACCGAAATTACTCATAATAATCTTAGACATTGGTTTTACATTTTACATAAACAGAAGGTAAATGGTCTGTCCTTATTGAGTCCCTTGTAATTGGTCATTGATATGTACCCTTATATTTCTCTTGGCTCTTGCATGTCAAATCTGTTGATAGGTTCAGTGTGTTTATTTTTTAACAAAGTCCTGAAACTCTGACAATTAATTAAATCTTCATCTTTTTCTTCATTCAAAATTATGCTTAGCTTTGCCAGGTATAATATTTTCAGCCAGAAGCCCCAGTTCTTTTGCTCTTCAATATATAGTGTTCCAAGACCTGTGATCTTTTAGTGTTGCCATTGCTGGGTCTTGTATGATTTTAATTGTGGTACCACCATATGTAAATTGCTTTTACTCGTTGCTCATAATATTTTGTCCTTGAACCAGAAATTTAGGAATTTAACTATAAGATTTCTATGAGTTTTCTTTATAGGATTTCTTTCAGGTGGTGATTGGGGGACTTCTTTTCTGTTTCTACTTTCCCCTCTTGTTCTGATGCTTCAGCACAATTTTATTTAATTAGCTATTCTATTATTGTATCAAAATACTTCTTTATCATAGCTTTTGCTTAGTCTGATTATTCTTATGTTTTCTCTTCTTGATCTGTTCTGCAGATCAGTTGTTTTTATTATGAGATGTTTTGCATTCTCTTCTATTTTTTCAGTATATATTTTATTATTATTACCATTATTATTTTTATTTCTCAGTCTTTAATAACTCCACTGGCTTCCCCTTTACCAATTATGATTTTCAAGGAATGATTTTATTCCTTAAGATTCTGGATCTTGGGGGGGCAGAGCCAAGATGGAGGAGTAAAAGCTCTCCTCCAAATCCCCCCAAATACCTAATAAAATGACTCTAAATAAATTCTAGAGTTACAGAACCCACAAAATGACAGAGTGAAACAAATCTCCAGACCCAGACAACAGGAAAGGTCTATCACATTGGGCTGTGTGATTGGAACACAGTCCAGTGTGGGCAGCATTGGCAAAGAACAGGTTGGAGGAGGTCTTCAGGGATTGAATTGATGGAAGCTGTGGCAATTTCCAGACTTCTCAACCCACAAACATCAAAGATAAAGTAGAAGGTCATTAGGGAAACTCTGCTAGACCTGGGTGAGAGAAGAGAATGGTCCAGATCCAGACCCAGGGTGGCAGAGATGGCTGCAGCGGTGGCGGGAGCACCAGAAGCAGCTGTTTCTGGAACTTCAGGCCCACAGATGGTTCAGGGATCAAGCAGCTGATCAGAGGGGCATTGCAGGGATCTCTTTGATGGTGCTGAGACAGGATTCTCTTGCTTTGTCCTGCTTAGATCTGGGTCACAGTGCTGGGTGGCAGTCCTTGGCTGAGGAAGAGTTCTGGCATGGCAGAGTTTGTGGCAGCTGTGGAAAGGGAATCCCCCTCATAGTTCCAAGGCAAAAAAGAGTGCTTGTGCAGAGCACAGGAGAGGAGTAAGCACCTCTCTTTGGATTATGCCACCTTGGAAGAACTGAAAAATTACAGGTACCTAGACATACCCCTAACAACAGCTGTACAAAACCCCCTGAAACTTTGGATAAAGCACTCTTCACTCTGGAAGCAGAGTCCTAATTTGACAAAGAAATAAAAAATCAAGTAATTGCCTGGGAAAATGAGCAAACAGCATAAAAATCAGACTATAGAATGTTATATTGATGAGAAAGAAAATAAAAAAAATATGACCAGAAGAAGACAACAAAGTTAAAGCTTCTACATCAAAAGCCTCCAAGAAAAACACGAATTGTTTGAAGGCTATGGAAGAGCTCAAAAAGGAGTTTGAAAATCAAGAGAAGTAAAGGAAAAATTGAGAAGAGAAATGAGAGGGATGCAAGAAAATCATGAAAAATAAGTCAACAGCTTGCTAAAGGAAACTCAAAAAATAGTGAAGAAAATAACACCTTAAGAAATAGACTGACCCAAATGGCAAAAGAGCTCCAAAAAGCCAATAAGGAAAACAATGCCTTAAAAGGAGAATTGGTCAAATGGAAAAGGAAGTCCAAAAGCTCACTGAAGAAAGTCTATCTTACCCTACAGGAAAATAAAGGGGAAGGGAATGGGAGAAGTGGGGGTGATAGGAGGGCAGATTGGGAAAAGGGCTGATTGGGGTGTACATTGTCCTGGGGTGGGGGGAGGGGAGATTGGGGAGAAAATTTGAAATTCAAAATATTGTGGAATTGAATGTTGAAAACTGAAAATAAATAAATTATATAAAATTTTAAAAAAAAGTTTGACCAAGAAAAGTCAATTTTTCCCCTTGGTCTTCTGAGTTCCTATAAAAAGTTTCTATGGGAAATCATTGACTGGCTTAGCTGATGTCTAGGCTTCTACAGATGTGGTGGAAAAGGATGCTCAGACAAAGTGTAAGAACTCAAGTAAAGGACAGTCCATATTTCACCAAATAGAAAGTGCCCAAGATGCAAGAGACTCATAGAAAGAAAAAAAAAGATAACACCGTTACCCCTCAAAGAATTTATAGGAACCCATAAAAATACAAATAAAATACATAATTCATCCACAGCAATTTACCTAAAAAAGAATTAAATTTGTTGTGGTGCAATGTCTAAGTAAATCTATGTTGGGGTTTTCATTAGGACAGTTTGAGGTTTCCATTAGTGTAACATTTCCAGTATTGTTTCTCAAAAGAGAAACAATTAACATTTTTACCTTACTCAAAGTGAGAACCAGAAAAGGCCCTAGCCTAAAAGGGTCTCCCATTGCACCCTGAGCCATCTCCAATCATCCTGATGAATATCAGGCCATAGCTCTGGAGTTCAAAGTAAGGCTGGTGACCTTGTACAGCACTGCCTCACTCAAGTCAAAGTCAACTGCAAGCCATGTCATCTTTTTCCTGATATCATGGTCCTCTTTGAAAAAGGACATACACAATTTCCAACATTGTACTAAGTCCTTAGTTTTTATAGGGTACCAGATAGCTCCTTCTGGGTTTAAGACTCATCAAGTAAAATACTTTGTGAGTTGGAGGGGATTACAGCAGCCATCTAGTACAAAATGTACATGAAAGGACTCTTTACTATAAAATATATCACAACTTGTATATTGTTAATGAAAATGGGAAAATCTTTCTCATCAATTAATAGGCCTATGTGACCTGCTTGAGTCACATGGAAGCCTGAGTCACATGAGCCTATGGTAAGAGTAGCTTATGAAACAGGTAGAACAGGAAGGGGTGGAGCAGGAAGTTGGAGGAGTCAGAGCTGAGAGATGGAAGGAGTTGGAATTTGGACAGAGAGGAGGCAGACAGAGAGACACAGAGCAGCTAGCATGAGTGAGAGAAGGAGTGATTTTGCTTAAGGGAATTTTGTTTGTGGGAAGGCCCTAATGGAGGGAAGGCTTAGGGATGGTGGTGCCCCTTGCATTGGTAGTGTGTATAGACTTCATAGTTACTATGATAGATTTCTTTATTACTATAATGGATTTGGCTTTCTGGTGTTTGAATAAATGTTTTGGTTTTATCTTCCATGGAGAGAGTCTGTAATATTTTGTGATTCAGAAATACACTGTCATATTCATAGCAGCCACTGTAGGTATTGCATTGGCACTGCAACTGGTGATCCAGCCTCTGCTAGAAGACTTCCAGTAAGGAAACACCTATCACTTCTAAAGGCTCTCCGTTCCACACTTGGACAATTCTAATTGTTAAGAAGTTGTTTTTTCCCTTCCTTCTCTCTATTTTTAGTTATCAATAGCCCTCAACCTCAAAGAAAGATTGCATCACTTTTTTGATCCTCTTTTGCTCCAAATATAGCTAAAGAAAAATCTTTTTAATGCCCTCATTTTTCCTCATCAGTCTCAGCTCCTTCTCAGATTTAGCACTACTGACACAATTTTTAAAATGACAAAATCTTACATTTATCCTTCTTACCTGACATTTATTCAATCTTTTCTATATTTCTTTTAAAATTTAAGTTGGTTGATGAGTTCCCTATGTATCCATATCAGTCTCTTCTATCAGCTTGTGTTTTTTTCTTCATTGGAATTGTTTCTCAGTGGGTCTTCTGAATTTCATTCTTTAAGGTCTCACATCCTGATCAGGCTAACTTCCCCAGTCTCATTTTAGTTCGTGAAATCTTATCTATGTTTCCTCTGAAACATTTAGAATTTGCTTTCCCCAAATCTAGGTTTTCAGATCAATCTATGTATAGATTCCCTTTCCTTCTCTAATAAAAATTCTGGGGAAAAGAGGTCATCTCCCTCTAGGGTTCCAATTATTTCAACCCTAGTAACTAGTTCTCTTTAATAAGAATCATATTCAGAGAGTAATATCCCTTTATTATTTCCTCCACCATTTGAAGGAAGAAATTTTCACTAATGCAAGTCAAGAAGTTATTAATTGCTCTGATTTTAGTAGATGAAGAACTTTAGCAGATATCTAGGTAATTTAAATCCTTCTTTCTTACAATGTCATGCCTCCATTTTAAATGTATGGTCTGTTTTACAACCTTATCATCTTTTTTCTACTTTTTGTCCAGTTGCTCTGTAGTATACATCAATAACAAAACTCCTTCCACTTTCTTCTCCTATCGTACTTCTCTCTCCTTAATTAATATCCTGACATGAATATCCTCCTCTGTCTCTTTAGATATTTCATTAGCAATCCTAAGTAATTGGAATAATTGCACCCAGCTGTCAAAAGGGAATTATAGGGGACTTAAAGACAACTTGAAAGGTGATGGAGTCCTCTCTTTGAGTCTCTAGACTCGTTGAATGGGACTGATAAGATGGCAGTCACATCACCCATCACTGGGAATCAGAAGTCAAAAAAAAAGTCTGAGAAATCACCATGAAGCATGAATTGATGAAAAAGGTCTTCCTATTAGGTAGATTTCAAGGGACAAATATTCTTATAAGATTCAAAAAATTAAAATTAAAAAGGGGGCCTCCATAACTCCTGTGAAAATTCTTGTGCAAAAGGCTTCATACTTGGAAACCAATGTGAAAAAAAGCCTCAGAAAATGGAGGTATTCCTGTCTGAATATAATTTTAAATGGTGAATACAGAACTATATCAGTGTCTCTGGAATGTTCTTCCTCTAAGGGCTGTGTTAGAGAATTTGTCCCTGGAGAAGAAAGCAAGTAACTACTACTGGAGGTTAAAGAATATTATAGAAAGAACCACAAAACAGTAGAGGTGTAAGAAAGAGAATTGTTATGAATGTTCACCATTTACCTGGATATAAAGAGAATTGCAAGAGCAGTTTTGGAACAGTGCATGAGCCAGGAAAGGAGCCGCAGGAGGAAGCACCAATGTCCTAAACCTGAACAGTACTCTCAGACTTTGAGACCATACATGCCCCTAGGGAAGAATTGCTAACTATTGGATATCATTATGGGAGCTAGGTAACACAGCCGATAGGACCCCCAGCCTGAAATCAGGAAGACCTGAATTCAAATCCGCATTCAGACACTAGTTGTGTGACTTTGGGCAAGTGACTTAATCCTGTTTGCCTCAGTTTCCTCATCTGTCCACTCCAATATCTTTGCCAAGAAAACCCCCAGTGGAGTACTGAGGGCCAGACATGATTGAAATGACTGAACAACAGCAACAAAGATATTGTTTTATATGAGCTCTGTTATGAGTCCTTAGTGTTTACATTAATTTGTAAACCAAAATCTTCAGGTTCTGAAACTTATTAATCTGGGTTTTTGTAAAGGGAGTTGATTACTAAAAATGAACATCAGAATACAGCATCATACCGAAGTTTCCACATCATCTGGGTGAGGGAAATGATTAGAAAAAATGGTTTCAAATTTGCCAGAAGGAATTTCAAGTTAGTGACTTGAATGTTTACAGCCAAGACTATCTTCCCTTAAGAAGCTTGCCATAAAAAAGAAAAGAGCTCCAAATAAAGCAGTGATTCATAAAACTAAATGGAAATGCCAATAAGTCTTTTATTCTGACAAGGAATTCATAAGAAAATGGGCTGAATGCTTTGTGAATTCTAGTCAGAATACCCCAGGGGGACTGAAGCCAGCACATTCTCAGCTGTGATGTGTCAATGAAGTAGCAGGGGAACAAGGCCATTTCCTACAAGGTAAGACTACCCAGAGAGACAAAAGTTTTACTGTGTTCTACGTAATTTTGGAAGTAGTTTGAGGCTTCAAGAGAATTGAAATCAGTAGTTCCAGGCAATCAAGGAGACGAAGATGAAATAGAGGTGCCTGGAGACAATCCAAGATATCTGAAATTGGAATCATCTCTAATATGTTAGGATTCTCTGAGAGTCAAAGCATATGTAAACTTATCACTTCCCGGGAGAGACTATAATGCAAGAATTTCACCTTTCTTTGTTCAAAGCTATAATTCCATGTGAGGAAACTCACTCTGCTAATGTAGAGTAGCATCTGTTCTGCATTTTATCATCTTATAGTGTTCCCTGCCTTGAACTTTAGAGGCTAGTCCACTGTGACCCCCAAATACCAAAGTCAAGAAGACCTAGTGAAATAATTGGTTCTAACACAGACAACAGAAGACAGTGGCAGAGTCATTTAATCTCTAAGTATCCCTCAGGCAACCATACTGAAATTTTGGAGGCAGTAAAGGACTGGGAAGAAAGTAAATGTCCATGCAATGGGAAGTAGTTCAACAGATTTTGATACAGTAATGGAATATCAGTGTTCTGTACGACAAATATGTCCAGAGTGTGGCCTGTAGTCTGCATCGCTGCTTACAACATGGAGTGTGGCCTGAAACAAATTAAAATGTAATTGGGAAATATTTAACAAGATAAATACTAATACAATAAAACAAAAATAATGTCAATTTTGTGGTTTTCTAAGTCAACACGTGGCCCACAGGGGACTGTATTATGATTTAGTAGCCACCTGTTTCTATTTGCTTGATACCACTGATGTAAGAAACAATTTATATGAAGATTTAGGACTCATGGGAAGCCTTAAAACAGCAGTCAGAGATCCATCTTACAGGCTAATGAGGCCTAGGTTCCAGTCCTATATCTGATGCATACTAGCTATTTGAATCTGGTCAAGTCATTTGACTCCTAAGTACTCTAAACTAGAGTTATCTATATATTTGAGGAATTCTCTCTGTCTCTGTCTCTCTCTGTCTCTCTCTGTCTCACTCTTTTTCTTTCTCTCTCTCTCTGAAAGCTTTTCAGAGACACAAGTGGTAAAAAAAAATCCCAGCTTTTTGCTTTCCTTCTAACCTTGGTTGCATTGGTTTTGTTTGTGCAAAACCTTTTTAATTTAATATAACCAAAATTATCCATTTTCCATCTTATAATGCTCTCTATCTTTTTTGGTTATAGATTGTTCCCTTGTCCATAGATCTGAACAGGTAAACAATTCCTTGCTCTCCTAATTTGTTTATGATATAACCCATATGTACCCATTTTCCCCTTATTTTTATAAACAATGTAAAATGTTGGTCTATACCTAGACCTATACTTGACATACTGTCTTCCAGTTTTCCCATTACTTTTTGTAGAGATGAGTAGATGTACCTCTCTTCACTTTTTTGTGCATTTCTAGTGCTATAGGTGTAGAATATTTCCTATAATCTCAGATTTGTTTAATTTATTAGTAAATCAGTTTGAAATGTTTTTTCTTTACTTGATTTTTTAATTGACAAATGGTTGATTATTAGAGAGGAAATGTATTCAGAAATATTTTTAATGAGGCTAATAAAATTCAAAATTAAAAAAATCAAGGAATTGTTGCTGAACCATTATTGGTGATCTTGAAGGAAAAGGGCAAAGAATAAAGTTACTACTATACTCATATAATTTCAATTTTCAAAAAGGGAGAGAAAGTAGATAACCAAGTATAGACATACAAAAATGAATTAATCCCTTTTAATATTATAGAGTGGAATACTAAAAGGATGGTTTGTTAACAATAATAATGCAAGGAAGTGATCATTAAGGTAGGATGGGTTCATGAAGAGATCGTGCTAGATGATGTTCATTTTCTTTTCGGGCATTGTTAAGAGACTGGTAGACCAAAAGAGTTCCATATTAATAATATCTGATATTTAAATTTAGCAAAATGCTTTACATACATTATCTCATATGATCCATAAAATAAACCTGTTACCATAAATGTTTTTATTATCCCTATTTTACTGATGTCAAAACTGAGGCTCAAAGAGTTAAAGTGAATTGCCTAAAATCACATAGTAAATGTCAGAGACAGGATTTGAATCCAGATCAGCCTGATTCCAAGTGGAACATTCTCTATATGACCCACTGCTATCTTTCACACTACACCATAGTCATTTCTTAGTGTATTTTTATTTCAAGAAGACATCTGACAAAGTCTATCATGTTATCCTTGTATAAAGAATGGAGAGATATAGACTATAGTA
The DNA here is from genome assembly GCF_011100635.1 of Trichosurus vulpecula. NCBI lineage: Eukaryota > Metazoa > Chordata > Mammalia > Diprotodontia > Phalangeridae > Trichosurus > Trichosurus vulpecula. Next base: position 177,310,396 of record NC_050576.1, on the reverse strand, counting down.
TAATATAGTTGCAAGGATACCGAACTGATTAACTGCCTAAATTCAAAGAAGGTTGAATGTTCGATCAATTTTATCCAAAATTTATGAGACAGAGAGAGAGAGACAGAGAGACAGAGAGACAGAGACAGACAGAGACAGAGAGAAACACAATAAAAACAAAACAACAACATTCATTTAGCCCTTACTATGTGCCAGGCATTGTGCTAAGTATGTAAAGAGCCTACATGCATCAAGAGAGACTTGCAGACAAATGAAAAGATAAGATAGCTCCTTGTCTCAATATAGGGAGAAATAACACATATAGAGTAGTGGGTAGCAACAGAAAGGTGTTTTAGTCTGACAAACAAGGGAGTGGAAAGTAGCAGAACCAATTGACATCCTTTTCCACAAACAATGGTAGTGCTACTTAATTACAAATTTGAATGTTATTTGATGTCTAGGTGAGATAAATTGACTCCAGAAAGCCAAGAAGGGATTATTTCCAAAACAGGTAAGTGGAAGACTTCCTAAAGGTTAGTCTTCCTTTTCAAAAGAAGGAGATGAGATTGGCAAGAGGACTTGAAAGTACAATATACAAGAATGAGTTAACAAATGGGGAATGTTTGTGGGCATGCAATAGTATCCAAATAATGTGACCTAGAAAAGTAATTGGATTTTTCTTTTTTTGACCACTGGGTGGACATGTTGAAGAGCTAGAGAGAATTAAAAGAAATGTCAAAATTTAGAATTTGGAGTTATTCAAGAGTGGCTTGGGCCATGACAAAGACTATTCAATTCCACATCATTGAAGATAGTCTAGCAGAGGTTTAATGACCATAAGTTGGGTATGTTGTGGGTTGAATTCACAATTTGAATAAGTGCTGGACATGGAATAAGTTGTGTCTCAAGGGTGCTTTTTAACCTTAATTCTATGAATCTATGATATGATGCCACAAATTCCCATATATCCTTGGTAATAAAAAATGGCACATACAATTTAAAACTGTTGATAACCCAATCATAATTTAAATATGGATTTGGTTGGCATTTATTTTCATTCTGAAAAGGACAACTCAGAGCCATATGGCATGTAGGGTGGAGAGAAATTATGCAGCTTGGAGACAAATTATGGGCAGCTGGTACAGAGTGTAACAGGGAGGTGTTTTGGAGGCAACTATTACTTTTCCTCAGAATATCAGCAGGAACAAGTTGAAACAGATGGGCTGTGAGACATATAAAGGTCCTGGGGCAGCACAAAGGTGAGAGAAATCTAATGACCTTTCTCTAGGTACAAAGGTCGGTAATTATAACTAAGAAATGACAAGGTTACATAATTCAACTTAAGGACTTATTTTTCTTTTAATTTTTCCTCTAACTCATGTTACATTTATACAAATAAAGTAAATCCTAATATCTGTTCTTATTTATTAACAAGATGCAACATCTCTCTTCCTCCTGACCCAGGAATTTTCCATAGAGAAAAATGTGTGGAGGCAGCATGCTACGGTGGAAAAATATCAGCTTTGATAATAGGAATACTGGGGTTCAAGTACTGTCTCTGACACATATCAATTGTATAACCATGGGCAAGCCCTAGAAACTCCTCTAAAACTATAAATTAGAGTGCTGTCAATATGCATCGGTATCATTGATACTGGTGGAATAATAATTCCAGACCTGATGATGATGATGATGATGATAAAGAAGATGATGTAAAGCTGAATTGATTATGCTTTATGTCCCCACTTCTCCATTATCCATTCCAGAAGAAAACCAGTCCAGTGGGGATAAGGTAGCCTAAATAATAATTCCTATATACTTGTAGACAGAATATCTAGACGTTCAACTTTGCATCTCTTTAATGATGTTAATATTAGAATAATGTATGGTTCCTCCCCTTCCCCCCTCCCCCTGACACACACCAGTTTTATTTTCTTTTTTATTTCTCATATGTTTTGGCATCTGGCATGGTGGGTGTGAGCAGGTTACAATATATCATAAATGAAGAGCTATGAAGAAAAACATGAATAATGAATGCCATCAGAGACGAGTATGATTTTTTTAAAAAGGACCTCATCACCAAAAGGGTGAGGAATGACAGATGGATAGCCTGAGTGAGTTATACTTACTATATTACGAAAAAACAAAAAAGGCTTACAGAAAATTAAGTGGGCTCCTTGATGCAAATTTATGGAAGTACATTGAAAGGGCAACATGATTGCCAGGTGTGGATGGGTTTTCTTCTGCCTTATTGAAGAAAACATCAAAGTCAATGAGATCACATATATATTTGGTAATGTGAAAATATTTTTTACTAACTGTAAGTATATTTGAATTTACTTAGTATATAACCCCTGGTAACCAATATAACATGAAATCGGCCTGAGATTTTAATTTGCTATATAATCAGAAGTAGGCCAGAGTGGTCCATGATATGCAACTCCAATTATCAATATTAGAAATAAGCATTTGATATAGGGTAGGAAGATACAATGGGAGTCATAAAATAAGACTTCATGTTTGATTATTATAGATTTTTGAACTTGTTATGCATTCTTCCAAGTGAGTTTACACACATGATAAGAAATTTATAGGGAAATTTGATTATATTTGCTGGTCCTATTAGGTGAACCTGTGGTATTTTATATAAATACAACAGCATCTTCAGAAAATGGTAGATGTAGGGACATCATAGGTCATCAAGCCAAAGCCCCATATTTTACAAATGATAAAACTGAGAGGGAGAGAGGTTAAGTGTCTTTTCCAGGGTCATAACAAAGTTTTTACGTGTCAAAAGTGCGATTGTGTCACCTCACAATAGTACCTCCCATAAGGATTATGGTAATGCTGCTGTGTACTTGAGGAAGAATGGGATATTGAGGATTAGAAATTTGTCATAACTCTTTAATTGCTATTCTGTTAAAAATTGTTAATTGACATAACTGGACAGCTACTGAGTATAGAGATAAATAACTACAAGAATTATTTCCTGAGAGACACTATATAAAATAAAGGACTGAGAATTTTTTCTCCTGAATGATCCCTTCTAAAGAATCAGTCTTCTTAAGAAGAGACTTTTCCATCATGAAAGAGCTAGATTGTTGAATTTTGACTTATGAAGTCAGCAATTGAAGTTGACAGATGAAGGTAATTCTGGCTGTTATGTTTCTTATTGTAATATATTGCTGAAATTATTTATGTGTGTTTTACTATTGTTTGTTACATTGTTTAGTCAAAAACCTCAATTTTTTTAAGCCGATGAGACTAGATAGATGAATGAAAGCTTGTAAACACTTTAAAATGAATTATTAATAAAGAGAAAAGAAGACTCAGTGATAATAAATTTATTAAAGAGAGATTGTGTATTTCTATTAATTTATGAGAAATATCAGAATATATCCCTGCTTTCCTTAGAACAGGGGATAAGTATTAATAATGTAATATCACATATCAGGCTGAGGGGTGGGTTTAGTGTGGTAAAACTAGTGTACTACCAAATCCATTCATTAACTTCAAAGACCATGTAAGCCGTAATGTCTGTATTTATATATCTGTATTGTGTTGCATTGCCCCAATGGAATTTAGTTTCCTTGCTGTCAGGGAGTGGTTTATTTTTGTCTGTATTTTAATTAGGCCTAGTTATCTCTTCAATGTTATGAATAATCTTTTTTTTACTTCAAATTAAATTTAATTCAAAAAAATAACAAGCATTTATTTTCTCTTCTATCCTCTCAGTGAAAAAAGATAAAACAAGCCCTTGTAAAAAATATCGGTAGTCAAACAAAACACAACCTCACTTTGGTCATAAATGTGTGGTTCTTTCTGCAAATTAATCCAGCACCCTAGTGTCTGATAAAGTCAATCATCCCAGTTACTAAAGTAAGATCTCATTCTTCCACACAGAGAAAAAAATAGCACTCTGATAGAAATTAGGTTTAGACCAGATTTCACAACATATACCAAGATAAGCTTTGAATGGATATATGACCTAGATATAAAATATGACACAATAATGAAATTATCAAAGCAAGGAATAAATTACCTTTCAGATCTATGGATGAGGAACAATCCATGACCAAACAAAGGCTAGAGAGAATCATTGAAGACAAAATGTACAAATACAGCCAATGCATCTAAAATTAGGGGCAAGGAGTTAATAGGCTAAAAAAAAACTCAGAAGCAAGTTTCTTTAATAAAGGTATCATTTCCAAGATACCTAAGGAACTGATTCAAATTTATAAGAATTAGAATCCTTCCCTAATAGGCAAATAGAACAAGTCATTCACTCCTTCCATACAACAGCTCTTCAAGTTCTCTTCTCCACGTTAAAAACCTCCTTCTTGTAATCGAGCAGAAATAGTATACCTCTATCACAAAGGAGCACATATTTGTTTAGAGAGGCCTGAAGAAGGACCTTGGACTTCTGGCTACTTCTCTGTGTTTTGTGTACTTTCTCTGAGGATAGGTGACTGAACAGCCGTCTTGAGATGGATATTTCTAGCCTTAGAGGCAACTTTGTGAGTTTGAAACTCAGGATGCCTCAGTCAGAAAAAATTGACAGGAGGACTTTCCTCATTAGAGGGGATGAAAGCCATACCTAGTTAGAGAGAATGAGAGTGACCCAAAACCCTAGCCTGACTCGACAGAAGACACAGACCTCAGGGGAATTGTTTAGGCAGTGCAGAGCTGAAGTGAAATATAAAATACCTATTCAGCAAATCTCACAATTTTTCCATGTTCTGATGTTTGTTCCAAACTCCAGGGAGAGAATAAAAGTGATTATGTTCCTACTTCTTGTTAATTTTTCTGCCAATAAATGCTTATGATTGTCTTATGTAAGCATTTTGTTTGAGGAGAAGAGATAAGTAACTGTCTCATACTTGATTTTCATTATATCTTAAATGCTTTTCTACTCTCACCCTTCCATTTTGTACAGGCCCTAGAAATGAGGCAAAACCTAAGGCTTGGGTAATTTTCCCTGAAGATATAGTGCAAGGAGTATATGAAGAGCCAAAGAGAACAAGAAATAGCCTTACCACTCTAAAGAACACAGACTCCCTTTAGACTGAACCCTGTCGTTCTCCATAGAGCAGTCCAGAGATGTGAAGACCTCCTAATTCGATAGCAAGTAGGGGAATGTTTCAGTGCCCCAAGGTTTATCAGTAGGTATTATTTTTATATTTACGTGGAGAGGATATCTGGTTCTCAGAATAGGTCATAATACATTCCCATAAATGTTCCATGGGGGGCAAATAAAACAAATCTATCACTTCTTCAATACAATAGTCCTTCAAATTCTCTTCTCCATATGAAATATCTCCTTATACAAAATTATTCAGTGGAAATTCTCCAGTACCTTCATGATTGTCCTCTTCTTGGTGTTTGAGTTTGTCAATATCCTTCCTAAATTGAGGTTCCCTAAAGGAAAACACAATATTATATGTAGTCATTCCAGAATAGTAGTAGAATTAATAGTGGAGCTATTAGTTTTCTCATTCAAGATACTAGAGATCTCCTTCCATCTTGACCTGGAGTTATTCTTATACTCTTTTGTTTTAGTTACTTAGCCAATCCTGATTTGACTCAGTTATAAATCTGTTTACTCTGTATCTTTAAATTGTATGTAAAAATATTATCGCTTATTTTGTCAAATGCTTTGCTGACAGTCAGGAGTGTCTAAGTGTCTAAGATATATTCCTGATACATCACTTTAGTAGCTGGAGGCAGGGGAGACAGAGAGAGAGACAGAAAGACAGACAGACAGAAAGACAGATGAGACAGACACAGACACAGAGAGACAGAGATGGATCAAGGGTAAATAATGTAGAATTTTCATGGGTAGGAATCACTAAAACCTTCAGATGAAATGATAGAGATGATCGTATAAGTTCAGGATAGCTCGAAGACTAAAGGAGGATACTTTATAGTATAAGGAAAGATCCTTTTTTTCTGATGGTATGCAAGATCTTCCTTTACCAAGGTCTCACTCCCAGGAGATAGGAAATTCTTCTGTTTTTGCGCTGAGATTTTCCCAAGCTTTGGGCCTGAGAACTTGGACTTTCATCCAACTGAGAAAGGATATTCATGTCTCACTGCCTAGAAAAGAATGAAAACAATCTACATTTTTAAATTGATGATCATGGTTAGTTTTTATTTTTGCTAAGACTTTGTCACTTTTAATTTTAGCCTTGTTTTAAATGGTTGGAAATGTAGGATTAATTGGGAAAGATGTATAAGATAGGGTCAGATTGATTTGAATTTAAGAAATTTTGTTAGTACTTTCAATGATCATAAGCTGACCACAGAAAGCCAATGTCTTTAACACCAATGTCCTCCAAGTGATGTGATCTGACTGCAAATCATCGAACACCTAAATCTTTGTTGTTGTTCAGTCATTTCTGTTGATTCAGACTCTCTGTGATCCCATTTGGGATTTTCTTAGAAACAAAACAAAACAAAACCTGGACCTGTTTGTTATTTTCTTCTCCAGCTCATTTCACAAATGAATAAACTGAGGCAAAGAGGGTTAAGTGACTTCCTCAGGGTCACCCAGTTAGCTAGTACATGAGGTCAGATTTGAACTCAGGAAGATGAGTCTTCCTGATGCCAGGTCTGGCACTTTATCCATTGCACCACGTAGCTGCCCCACATAAATATTAAAAGAATCAAATTGACAAATAGAGCACACTTCCAGGTCATATAAATATCAACAAGAAATCACAACTTCATAAAATATATTTGATTTATTACAAGAGAAATTAACATGCACGTGGAACCCCTATACAGGTGCAAGAAGTCCACAATCCAAATAGAAACTTTCATATTTATGAAATTAAAACAAAGGGAGGAAGAATAACAGGAATCTCCTCCTAAATGGGAGTGGCATTGGAGGAGGGAAAGAGCAGTAGGAGTGGGATAAGAATTAATACCCTCTCAAAGGGGAGGAAAAAGATGAAGGAAAGGGAGGAGAAATATGAATAAGATGGCAAAAATAGCATTCTTTTCTTAGGCTATGAAGATACAATGGTCTGCTTATCTACAAGGGTCCTAGCTGTACTTCTGGTAAAGAACTCCTAAGGACACACAGGAAGTCCAACTTGGGGTGGAAACAACAAATTATGTCAGCTAGGGGTACAGGGGAAGTCTTCGTCCTTGACACTTCCAGGGACTCCTGTATACTCTGGGTCCAGTGTTTCTGGAAAATATGGCAACTCAAGAAGACCAGATAAGTTGGATTCAGAGCAACATTAGCAATAAGATGGAGGACTAGACTTTCTCTTTTATCCCTACAACCCACTCAAATCTCTCCAAAACAGAAATTGTGTACCAAAGATAAAGCAGCCTTAGCTGTCTCCTCCATCTAGTTCATCTAGAATCTAAAAAAAAGGTTAGAAAATCACGCCCTGACACTCATGGACCCTGTGCTTACTCAGCACCCCTCTCACCTGCCATTCTACTGGCAGCAAGGATGCACTAGCAGATCTAAGCATACCACACAGGTTTACAATGAAACTCACCTTTGCACTTCAGTCTCCCCTCTTCTTTCCAGTGCTGTGGAAACTCCAAGTCCATGCTACAGAAATTTAACCTAGTTGTGCAGCCATAACCCCTTAGAAGCAAAAGATTGCTGGGATGCACAACAATGTAGCAACTGCTGGTGCCTGGGTCAATACTAGCAGAATAAATACTGGAGCAAATAACTCTACAGCAACAACACTGCAAAACTCTGAATTGCTAGTGATGGGTCAAATAACTCAAGAATAGAGGGAGTGAGGATAGTATGATAGGACAAGACACTATATGTGTGGTGAACTGGGAGGCACTCTACTAAGGCTGAGGGAAAGATCACAGCATCCAGCTGGGAAAGTTTTTCCAAAAGTCAGCTGGGGCAGAGACCAAGGCTGATGAACCCTGCATGGGAGCAGGCTGGGAAGCTTTGAGATCTAGTTCTCGAAGAAACTACAATCAGAAGGTAGGGAGTAAGAAAGTGAGTGATAGGGAAAATAAGGATGGGGAGAAAGACTGGAATTACCAAATATTTCAGGAAAAAGAAAAGTCAAAGACTATGAATAAAGACAGATAAATTGACTGGAAGCAGAAGGATAGAAGCCTCTAGATCTAGTAAATGAGTTTTAGGCACTTATGAATATATATTTTAAAACAGAGGAAACTTATCCAATCCCATATGAGACACAGGAGCCTGTGTAATTTGAGGAGAACACGGAGATAGAACACAATGTTCTTTAGTAGTTCAAAAGAGAAATTAGAATGGCCATGCATTAGAGCACTGTTTATGGCTTGTATCATAAAAAATAATAGGCCTAACAGAAAACATCTGGAATTACCCATGGCAAACCTTATCAAAGAAATAAAAGAAAAAATAATAAATTGGGATTGAAGATATACAACTTCAAGTAGAGAAGCAAAAACCAGTAACATTAAAAATATCCTCACTATGCAAGCAAAACATATGGGTCTTGAAGAAAGGATGCAAAGAAACAACTTAAGTGTCATAGCTAGGTCTCTCTTAAGAGAACGATAGGACAAAATACTTTAACATCCTAACGAAGGGAAAAAATAGAAGAGAATTGTCCGGAACTTCTAAGCATAGAAAGTGAAATTCTAATTGAAAGAATTGGTAGATTACTTAAAAAATTTAAAAATGTTTTGCAAACTCCAAAATACATAGAGGTTAAATTTAATATTTTACTTCAGAAATAAGTTATTTAAGTAATCAGGAGAAACACTTTCAAATGCAAAAGAAAGGACATTTGAGTTACAAGAAGAGTCAATTACAAGTGAGGCGAAGACAGTCAATGGTAGCCACCTTCAAAAACTAAAGTAGAGTAACTGAGGGATGATAATATTGTGTTCACAGCAGACGAGGGGAAAATCATAACTTAACCCTCAATTTTAGACACATAGGGAGGAAAATCTAAACATAACTCTTATAACTTTAGATTTAAATGGGTTAATAATCCAATAAAAGGGGAAAATAGTGACAGATTAGATTAGAACACAAAACGCTACCATCTGTTGCTTAAGAGAAACACATTAAAAAAACAAAGCCAAACAAAATAAAAATGGAGATGGGGGAAAATATTATGCATCAAGTGAATCCAAAAAAGAAGGAGTTGCCATCATGCTATCAGTCAAAGCAAAGACAAACATTCAAAAAAAATAAAAGGGACAAACAAGGAAATTATATTATTTTTAAAAGAACCATAGACAACAAACCAAAATTACTAATTGATGTGCCCCAAATGCCTTAGCATTCAGTTTATAAAGGAAACATTACCTAAGCTTCAAGAAGATGTAGATAGTAACACCATAGTAACAGGATATCACAATTTCCCTGTCTCAGTTTTGGATAAGTCTAACAGAAGGGCAAAACAAAAGGAAAAATATGAAACTAGGGGAGAAGAGCCAAGATTGTGGAGTAGAAGTAGGGACTTGCTTTAGCTCTCTGGTCAAACCCTTTAAAATACCTGTAAAAAATGACTCTAAACAAATTCTAGGAGCAGAAGCCACAAAATTACAGAGTGAAACAGATCTCTAGCCTAAGACAACCTGGAAGGCTGACAGAAAGGCTCTATTGCACTGGGCTCAGAGCAGAGCACAGCCCAGTGTGGGCCAATGGTTTCCAGGCTTCTCCACCCACAAATGAGAAAGACAGCTTCAAAGGTCTCTCACCTGAGTGAGAGAGGACTGTAGTCCCACCCCAGGCCCAGCCCCAGCTCCAGGGAAGCAGCAGTCACTGCCTCAGCAGTTGTTGCTTCTGCAGCTCTTGGCCTACAGAGAATGGGGCAACTGAGCAGCTGGTCTTGGTTGTAGTGATGCTTTGAGGTCCCAGGGGAAGGAGGAGTGGGTAGCATGGCAGAACTTATGGCAGCTATAGAGAGGAAATCCTTATCACAGTTCCAAGGCAGGAAAGAGTGCTTGTGGTACTCACAGACCAGAACACAGACTAGGAGAGGAGTAAACACCTCTGCTTTGATCATACCACTTTGGAATAACTGAAAATTTACAGGTCCCTAGAAATATCTCTGAAAACACCTGCACAAAACCCTTGAAGATTGGGGCAGTACAACTTCTGCTTAACAAAGAGCTCAAAAATCAAGTAATTGTCTGGGAAAATGAGCAAACGGGGGTATCAGACTATAGACAATTATTTTCTTCGTGAAAAGGTATATTCTTGTGTCCTTGGTGATGAGGAAGAGCAAAGCACACAACCAGAAGAAAACAACAAAGTCAAAGCATCTACATCTAAAGACTCCAAGACAAATATGAAAAGGTCTCAGGCCGTGGAAGAGCTCAAAAAGGATTTGAGAAATCAAGTAAGGGAAGTAGAGGAAAAATTGGGAAGAGAAATGAGAATGATGCAACAAAATCATCAACAGCTTGCTAAAGGAGAAACCCAAAATGCTGACGAATACAACACTTTTAAAAATATGCTAATTCAAATGGCAAAAGAGGTCCAAAAAGCCAATGAGGAATAAAAATGTCTTAAAAAGCAGTATTGGCCAAGTGGAAAAGGAGATCCAAAAGCTCATTGAAGAAAATAATTCCTTAAAAATTAGAATGGAGCAAATGGAACCTAATGACTTTATGAGAAATCAAGAAATTATAAAACAGAAACAAAAGAATGAAAAAATAGAAGACAATGTGAAATATCTCACTGGACAAAGCACTGACCTGGAAAATAGAACCAGGAGAGATAATTTAAAAATTATTGGACTACCTGAAAATTATGATCAAAAAAGGGCCTAGACATCATTTTGCAAGAAATTATCAAGGAAAACTTCCCCGATATTCTAGAACCAGAGTGTAAAATGGAAATGGAAAGAATCCGCCAATTGCCTCTTGAAAAAGATCCCCAAAGCAAAACTCCTAGGAATATTGTAGCCAAATTTCAGAGTTCCCAGGTCAAGGAGACAATATTACAAGCAGCCAGAAAGAAACAATTCAAGTATTGTGGAAACACAATCAGGATGACACAAGATTTAGCAGCTTCTACACTAAGGGACTGGAGGGCTTGGAATGTGATATTCCAGAGGTCAAAGGAGGTAGGATTAAAAACAAGAATCACCTACCCAGAAAAACTGAGTATAAATACTTCAGGGGAAGAGTGGAATTTCAATGAAATAATGGACTTCCAAGCATTCTTGTTGAAAAAACCAGAGCTGAGCAGAAAATTTAATTTTCAAATATAAGAATCAAGAGAAACATGAAAAGGTAAACAGGAAAAAGAAGCCATAAGGGACTTATTAGAGTTGTAGTCTTTACATTCCTACATGGAAAGATGATATTTGTAACTCATGAGACCTTTCTCAGTATTAGGGTAGTTAGAGGGATTTTATATCTATCTATCATCTATCTATCTATCTATCTATCTATCTATCTATCTATCTATCTATCTATCTATCCAGCTGTATATGTGTGTATATGTATATATGTGTATATGTACATGTGTATGCGTATACACACATGTGTATACGTATACACATGTGTGTATATACACATATACATACATACATGTGTGTATGAGAATGTGTATGTATTATATGTATATGTGTGTATGTATATGTACACAGAGGGCACAGGGTGAGCTGAATATGAAGGGATGATGCCAAAAAATAAAATTAAGTGTTGAGAGGAATGTACTGGAAGAAAGAGAAAGGGAGAGGTAGAGTGTAGTAAATCATTTCACATAAAAGAGGTTTTTACAATGGTGAGGATGATGGTGGGGGGGGGGGACGGTGATGAGAGGGAATAAGTAAGCCTTACTCTCACTGGATGAGGCTTAAGTATGGCATAACATGCACACTCAATTGTTATAGAAATCTAACTTACCCTTCAGGAAAGCAGGGGAGAAAGGTATAATACAGGGTGGGTAATAGAAATGATGGCAGACTGGGGAAAGGAGTAACCAGAAATAAACACTTCCGTGGAAGAACAGGTCAAAGGAGAAAACAATAAATGGAGGGTGGGACAGAATAAAGGGAAATATAGTTTGTCTTTTGCAACATGACTGTTATGGAGGTATTTTGAATGACTGCACAAGTATAACCTTTGTGGAATTGCTTACTTTCTGGGTGATGGTGGGTGGGGAGGGAGGAGGGGGGAGAATGCAGAACTCAAAGTTTTGAAAATGAATGTGAGAATTATTTTTACATGTGACTGGCAAATAAGATATACAGACAATGGGGTATAGAAATCTATCTTGCCCTACAGGAAAATAGAAGAAAAGGACATAAGAGAAGAGGAGGGTGAGAGAAGGGAGGGCAGATTGGAAGAAGGGGTAATCTTAGGGAGAAATTTGGAATTCAAAATCTTATGGAAGTGAATGTTGAAAAGTGAAAATAAATAAAAACTTGTAAATGATGAAAAATAAAATATTACATAAAAAGAAGTTCTGAAAAATAAGAAACTAAACAAATCACTGGAGAAATCAGAATTACAAGACTTATGGCATCTTCTAAATTGGACATATATACATATATGTATACACACATACACATATATGTATGTGTGTGCGCATCTCTATTTCAGCACCTCACAGAATTCTTACAATTGGCTATGTAGCATGGCACAGAGATAGTTGCAAGCAAATTCAAAAAAAAATTGAGATGGTTAATACATCCTTTACAAGCCACAACAAAATTAAGATAAAAATTTGTTCAGGGATCACACACACACACACACACACACACACACACACACACACACACACACAAGATGCAGACTGAAACGTAGACACAATGAGATCTTTTAAAAAATGAGCGGGTCAAAGAACAAATCATAAAAAAATTAATAACTGTAACAGAAAATAGTAATGATAAAACAGCATATAAAACTCTCTATGGCATAGCTAAATGAATCCTCTGGTGAGGGAAATAATATCTTTACAAACATATGCTAACAGTATAGAAAAAGAAATGAATAATGAGGTGACATGCGTCTTAAAAAATTAGAAAACAAAGAAATAAACAAACCCCAAATAAGCAAAGAAAGGGAGATTAAAATGAGAGAAAATTAGAAGAGATAAATTAGAAATAAACAAAATCATAGAAATGATTAATTAAAAGCGATTCTTTTAAAAGACTGATGAATCTTTAGCTAACAAGTTTAAAAAGGCAGGGTGAAATCCTAGCAAAGCAAAAGAAATAAAACGAATATTCAAAACATAGTATGTATAGTTATCTGCTAACAAATTTATGAACACACCAAAAATAGAGAAATAGCTTCAAAAGTTAAAAATATCGAAACTATGAAAAGACAGAATAGAGATATTAAATAACTCAATCTCGGAAATAGAAAGAGATTTAGTAGTAAAGGAACTATCTAAAAGGGGAAAACAACAACAAACAAGTGAGCCAAAAACCAAACAAACAAAAACAAAACTCCTGGTCCTGATGGATTCACAGGAGATTTCTATCAAATGTTAAAGGACGGTTAGTTCCCATATTTAACAAATAATTCCAAAATTTTGAGAAAGAAAGCGCTCTACCAGAATAACTTTATTAGAAAAATATAGACTTAATACCTAAACCAGGAAAGTACAAAACAGATAAAGAAAGACATATAGATATTAATGTCATCAATGAACACTGATTCAAAAAAGTTAAATAAAATCATATCTAAGTATATTGATTTATCAAAGAAATTATTCATTATGATCAAATGTGATTTATATAAGCAAGGCAGAGATGGTTCAACATTAGGAAAACAATCAACATAATACCACTAAAAGCCAAAACATCCAAAACCATATGATAACCTCAAAAGAGAAAAGTCTTCAACAAAGTACAACACTACACAGGGTGGGCATAGAAAGACCTTTTGTAATATCATAAACCAAAAGTAAGCATCCTATACAATGTATGTACACTAATAAATATGGGAGTGAAGGAAGGATGCCTATTCTCCTTAGTATTATTTTATATAATTCTGGACATTTTAGTAATAGTTACAAGAGAAAAGAAATTAAAATAACAAATAAAGGTGAAGAGGAGATTAAACTGTTTCTATTTACTGAAGATATGATAACGTACTTGGAAGATCCCAAGGAATCAACAAAAATACCATTTGACACAATAGCTTCAGCAATAAGTCCCCCAAATCAACATAATTTCTATAAAATAATAACAAAACCAAAGAAACAATAATAAAAAGAAAAAATTCCATTCCAGATAACTAAAAACTACATGAAATATTTGGGATTCATTTTTTTCAAAATATACCAAATACATGCATAGATTCAATTTCAAAGTGTTCCTTAAATAAAGAACAACTTGAATATTTGAGGGAATATTCTGTGCTCATGCCTGTGCTGTGCCAATATCTTAGAACTGAAAATATTATCAAAATTAACTTGCAATTTTAATTCTATACCAATCAAATTACTAAGGGTACACTTTATAAACCTTAATAAAATAATTGCAATATTCATTTGGAAAAATAAAAGACCTTGAATACAATTGAAATGATAATAAGCAGTAGGGATAAAAGAAAAAATAGCATTTATATACTTGAAATTATATTATAAAACTGTGCTACTACATCAAAACCATCTGGTGGTATTGCCTGAAGAATAATAGATCATCATAACAGGTTAGACAAAGGAGATTCAGGGGGAAAAATGCAACTCAATAACCCAGTGTTATACAAAGTGAAAAACATGGGGGAGGGGGAAAACTCCCTACTTTATTCAAAAAAATTCTGGAAAAAAGGGAAAGTAATCTTATAGAAATTAGGTTTAAGCCAACACCTTATACCACATTCAACAATACATTCTAAATATGTTTGCAACCTTAATGCTAAAGATCATGCTATTAAAAAAAAAGCTAGAAGAGAAACAGATCATATTCCTTTCAGAGATTTTGTATTCCTAACTGAATAAGAAATAGAGGTAATATTAAAAAATAAAATAGATAAATTTGATTAATTGGAACTTGAAATACTTCTGCACAGAAAGCATTAATGCATATAGGATAAGAAGGCAAGTGGTTAAAAGGGAAAAAATATATGCATCAAATTTCTCTGATAATGGTTTGGCATTTAAGATGTAGTATAAGTAGCTAGTTAGCTAAGTTTCTAAACTATCTCTTATACACACATATTTGCATGTGTGCACACATATATGTGGATATATTTATGTGTACATATACATATGCATACATATATGTATATAGCTACATACATATATGTGTATAAGATATAAGTATATATTCCCCAATAGATAAATTGTCAAAATATAGGAATGCAGTTCTCAAAAAAGGAACTGCAAAATATTCACAACTACATGAAGACATGCTATAAATCACACCAAAAAGGAGATATGCAAATCCAAAACCCACAGATTTTTACCTTACATCTTGAAAATTGGCAAAAAATGACAAAATATTGCAACAATCAGCGTTTGAGGGGTGGAGAAGAAGAGATATGGTAATACATTGTGGAGCTGTGAAATGGTAGAACTATTTTAGAAGGCAATTTAGAACTATGCAAATAAGGTGACTGAAATATCCACACCTTTTGGAGCTGAGACTCCACTACTGGACTTATACCCTCAAAGAAGTCTTTAATAAAAAAAGTTTCCATATACTCAAATATATTTATAACAGCACTTTTTTGTGATAGTCCGAAATTGGAAACAAAGTAAATGGCCATCACTTGGGGAATGGCTAAATAAATATGGTATATGAATATAATGTAAGAAATGATATGTATGATGAATCCAGGGAAGTATGGAAAGATCTATATGAAATGATGTAGAGTGGAGTAAGCAAAGCTGATAAAATAAAATATGCAGTGACTGCAACAATGCAAAGGGAACTGACCTACATAAAGAAGCAAAAGTAAATTTAACAAAATTACAAATATCAAGCAGGACTCAAATGAAGAGAAATGAGAAGATACCCAAGCCTACTCCTTAATGAATGTTGGAAGGTCCACAGATGTTACTCATTGCACATGTTTTCAGACTTGTTTAATAGATCAATCAGTTGCGCCGACTTTTTTTCTTTCTCAAAAAAAAAACACAACTATTTGTCATATGGGAGAGCTCTCTGTGAGGGGCAGGGGAAATGATACTTGGAATAAGTCTTGCTAGACAAGAAAAAAGAAAATGTCAATAAAAATCATAAAAATGTCTTAAAGGGTAAAGGAGAAATACATTATGAGCACAAATAAGCACTATGAAAGGCCTTATCAAGCAAATTAATTTCTGGGAAAAGAGTTAGGCCACTCATGGTAAGAATGTAAGACAACAGTGAAGGAAAAGTCCACATGTACTGGCTTCCCTGTCTTCTTTTAAATTCCATCGAAAATCCCACCTTCTATAGGAAGCTCTTTCTAGGCCCTCTTAATTCTAGTGCCTTTCATTTGTTAATAATTTCCTATTTATCCTGTCTATAATTTGTGTGTGCATGTATACACACACACACACACACACACACACACACATCCATATATATTATTGTCTCCTGCGTTGGATTGTGAGCTCCTTGAGGGCAAGGTCTGTCTTTTGCCTATTTTTGTATCTCCAACCCTTAGCACAGTGCCTTGTACATAGTAGGTACTTAACACATGTTTATTGATTGAGTAATTGATATATCCTTTAGGAAGGTATTATGATAAATAAGAATTTTATAGGGTGATAAGGTATAGATAAGGTAAAGCTTTGATCTATATAGGTGAAGAGGAGAGTATTAACATCTCTGAAGTCAGGGTTTCATCAATACATTTCCTGAAAGTTATAATCAGAAGATAAAAACAAAATAGAAAGCCTAAAGAGAGACATCCGATTATTTTATGCAACATAATATGGAGTTAGAACTTGTATCATCCCCCATAGCAACTCTCCTATGCCTCCCTGGGTGGGGGGAAACAAAGTAAAAACAGGATCATAGACGGACCTTGGAAAGGACCTCAGAGTCCATCTAGGATAGCTCTCACATTTTATGGAGAGAATTGAGGTCCAGAAAGGTCACACAGATGTTTCTTGATAAAATCAGAATTTGAACCCAGATCATCTGCCTTCAATGTGCCTTTCACTATACCAGGTTGGCGAAACCCAGACTCTGACAACAAATCCCTGGATTTTTCTTCATTAAAATGTTTCTCCAAGGATAGAGTGCTTATTTTTGAAAGTCTCCAGTAGAACTGTTAGCCTTTGCCATTGCTATCAAATCGCTAGCAAATTGTCATTGTTAGCCTTCTAGAAGCTGACTACGATGGAAAATCCTTAATTCTGGAAAAGTTGAATATACCCTGCTCCTACCAGAGATACCTTTCTACCTTGCATTGGTAGCATTGCCCTCAGAATATGAATCAAAAGATGGAGGAAAGGAACTTCTCTGATAAATTTCAGCCTTCCCTCAAATATACCATATAGAAAACACTGTCCCCAATTAACATGGGACTGCTTAGAAAGTTCTATATAATCTAAAGGTGAAATGTCATAGGAAACATGCTGATACAACACATTCTTCTTAGCAAAATCTCAACTGGTGCTTCTGACCTTTGTCCAGCTTGTTGCTTCATAACCTTCTCCTTCAGCTTCTTTGATTTTCAATCAGCTCAGTGACTGGGCTCTTACTTTTCCAATTACATGCAAATATAGTTTTCAGCATTAATTTTTATACGATTTTGAGTTCCAGATTTTTCACTCTCCCTCACTTTCCTCCTTCCTCCCCAAGACAGCAAGCAATCTGATATAGGTTACAGATGTACAATTATGGACACATTTCCACATAAGTCATTTTGTGAAAGAAGAAACAGAACAAAACAGAAAAATCACAAAAAGCAAAAACAAAAATGTTAAATAATATGCTTCCATATGCATTTAGATTCCGTAGTTCTTTTTCTGGATATGGATAGCATTTTTCATCATGAGTCCTTTGTCACTATTTTGGATAATTGGATAATAAGAACATAATAATTGCATAATAAGAAGAGCTAAGTCAGTCATAGATGATCATTGTACCATGTTACTATTACTGTATGCAATGTTCTCCTGCTGGTTCACTTCATTCAGCATTAGTTCATGTAAGTCTTTCCAGGTTTTTTTTTTTTCAAAATCCACCTGCTCATCATTTCTTACAGTACAATAGTATTCTATTACATTCAAATACCATAACTTATTCAGTCATTCTCCAACTGATGGACATGCCAGCAATTTCCAATTCTTTGCCACCGCAAAAGAGTTGCTACATATATTTGTATATATGGGTTCTTTTCCCTTTTTTATGATCTCTTTGAGATACAGACCTAGTAGTGGTATTGCTGCCTCAAAGGGCAAATTGTTGGATTGTCCTTTGGGCATAGTTCCAAATTGCTCTCCAGAATGGTTGGATCACTTCACAGTTCCACCAACAGTACGTTCGTGTCCCAATTTTCCCACATCTTCTCCAACATTTATCATTTTCCTTTTCTTTCATATTAGCCAATCTGATAGGTATGAGATGGTATCTCAGAGTTGTTTCATTGACTGTGCTCTTGTCCATTCCTTTTATCATTTAGTCTTCCCTCCTATTAATTTATTTACTTCATTTAATATTTAAACCTGGAAGGGACCTCAAAGGTCATCCCTTATCTTATTAAGTAAAAAACTGAGTTATAAAAGAAGAATTAGCTAAAATACACGAGGAATTAAGTTGCAGAATCTGAATTTGAATCTAGTAACACTGACTTCCACAATAATCTCTTTTCACATTGCCTCCCTTTCTTTTTGATTGACTTTCCAATTTTAGTGAAGACTGTCATCTTCCATTTCACCCTGTCCCAGCTCTTGCCATTGGATGCATCCCCTTAGAACTAAGTTCAAATGTTTTTTGCCAAAATCTTGCACCAACTTGTCACCCCACAAATATGTACACATTGTATGCTGGCAAATGTTTAACACCTAGCTTTCATGACACACTTTGAAGTTTAATCTATTTTGTTCTAATTTTCTCCATAACTTTCCTGAATCTCGACAATCAATAATAAATAAATTAAACCCTGATTTATAGGATAGGATTTTCCAATTTCTGAGGTGGAAATGCTCAAACTGAAAATTACCATTACTTTTCAGCCTGACCACATGCACCCTTCACCAATATGGTAAAGTCCTGAAGAATATAGCAATGAGGCTTGGAAGAATCTATCCCAAGCAAATTCCTGGAGAATCATGCACAAAAGCAAAAAAAATCTATTTGATGAACTGACCTGATATCATTTTGGCCGTCATAATTATCATTGTCATAGCTACCACATACATGGTACTTAGAGGTTTGCAAAGTGCTTTACAAATATTATCTCATTTTATCCTCACAACAATCCTGGGAATAGGTGCTAATATTATCTCAATTTAACAAATGAGGATACCGGGTCATAGAGATTAAGTAACTTGCCCAGGATCACACAGCTACTAAATGTTTGAGGCTGGATTTGAATTCTGGTCTTCCTAACTTCAGGTCTAGAACTCTTACCCCTTGTGCCACCTAGTTGTTACCTAAACAATGACATTCACTAAAGCATAATACCGAAAGTGCTCAAGACACTCAATGGAGAATGTGGAGTAATTATATAACAAGAATGTTCTATGGAGATTTAACAAGGCAATCCAAATTCTTACTTGAATGGTTTAGAGATGCACTTCTGTTTCTTTCACTTATATTTTTTCCCCTGATAGGGATTTATTTTTAGTGACTCTTCATCATCACAATATCTTGGACAACATTCGAGGCTTTTAATTAAAAATCTGGAGTTTTTGTCCCAGCTGAGCAGCTTAAGTTAACACCATTTAAGAAAACAACTTTCTGCTGGATGCATTCATCTTTTCAGGTCTTATCTGCTATGTATGGTCTAAGCCACTTAACATGGCAGTTCCACAAGAGGGATACTTTTCTATGATATGTTTCATTTCTTAGGTTTAAATTCATGGCTATTCTTTTGGCTTTCATAGATAGAAACCCATTTGTCAGCTTCCAGTGAGATTTCAATAGTAAAACTTCCCTACAATGATTTTTTGAGGGGGGAAGGGAATGGAGGTGATAAAATAATGATATAAATAATGAATGTAGCATGGCATAGTAGACAGGGTACTGAACTTTGTCAAAATTTATGGTTATCATTGAAACTGGTCGAGCTTCAATTTCTTCATCTAAAAAATGAAGGGGTAAAACTAGAAAACATCTACGGCCCCTTCCAGCTCCCAATCTATGATCCTATGAAAAATCTTAGGTTCAAAACCTGCCTTTAATAATGCCTAGTTGTATGACTTTGGTCATTTAATTTCTATGTATCACAAGAAAGTCCTGAGGTCTTAACTACCAAGTCATAGATGGGTTGCAATGTACTTTGGCTAAAATAGTTTCCACAATAGGCACTCACCCACATTGATTAAATCAAAAATTCTCCTCATATCCATATCAACTATCCAGGAAAAAAACTAAATATGTCAATTCTAGTAGGTTGAATGGTATGGAACAACTGCTGGGGTTGTAATGAGAAGAGATCTGCATTCAACTTACACCTTTTATAGTTATTATATGAATGACATTGACCAAGTCACTGATCCCCCTGGATTGAATCTTTCCCCCAATGTGAAATGAGATCTTTGGACTCCCTGGCTTCTGATTCTCATTACAGACCTCGATGTATCATACTGTGGTCTAGGTTCACAGCCTAATGCTGCTTAATATTGCATGTATGACTTTGTATAAGTGGTAAGACTTTGGCTTCAGTTTCTTCTTTTATACAATATGATTTAATAAACATTTTAAAATGTCTACTACTATATGCCAAGCAATGTGCTAAGTCCTGAGGGATACAAATAAGTAAAAAGAAACATAGTGCCTGCCCTCAAGTTGTTTACAATCTAACCCAATCTACAACGACCTTTATAGCTCTAAATTCTAGGCTTCTAAGATAATGCAGGAAACACAGACAAAATTATATCCTAATCATGAGTAAGTATAGACAAATGTGATGTCCATATTGATTAGAAAACAATTCCCTTGCTCCCATGCTATGTATCTGTTTTCCTATTCACATCTGATTGTTTAAGAACTGGATTTAGTATTAATTAAAATTCCTTAAAAATGGAAATCATGAGGGAATCCTAAACATGATGTGGCTGAAATAGGAATCATTGTCTTTCCTCCAAAACTATCCTTCTGAATTTCTTTTTTTAAAATTTTATTTAATTTATTTAATATTTTTAGTTTTCAGCATTGATTTTCACAAGGTTTGAATTACAAATTTTCTCCCCATTTCTACCCTTCCCCCCACTCCAAGATGGCATATATTCTGATTTCCCTGTTCCCCAGTCAGCCCTTCCTTCTGTCACCCCAGTCCCCCCCATACCCTTTTCCCTTACTTTCTTGTAGGACAAGATAGCTTTCTATGCCCCATTGCCTGTATATCTTATTTCCCAGCTGCATGCAAAACCTTTTTTTTTGAACATCTGTTTTTTAACTTTGAGTTCCAAATTCTCTCGCCTCTTCCCTCCCCACACACCCTCCCTAAGAAGGCAAGTAATTCAATATAGGCCACATGGTTGTCATTATGTAAAACCCTTCCAATACTCATGTTGTGAAAGACTAACTATATTTTGCTGCTTCTTATCCTATCCTCCCTTATTCAATTTTCTCCCTTGACCCTGTCCCCTTTTGAAAGTGTTTGTTTTTGATTACCTCCTCCCCCATCTGCCCTCCCTTCTATCATCCCCCCTTTTTTATCTCCTTCCTCCTTCTTTCCTGTGGGGTGATACCAAATTGAGTGTGTATGTTATTCCCTCCTCAGGTCAATTCCAATGACAGCAAGATTCACTGATTCTCCCTCACCTGCCCCCTCTTCCCTTCCTACAGAACTACTTTTTCTTGCCACTTTTATTCAAGATAATTTACCTGATTCTATCTCTCCATTTCTCCCTCTTTCAATGTTTTCTTCTCTCATCCCTTAATTTGATTATATTTTTAGATATAATCCCTTCATACTCAACTCACCCTGTTCCCTCTGTATATATATATATATATATATATATATATATATATATATATGTGTGTGTGTGTGTGTGTGTGTGTGTGCGTGCGTGCGTGTGTGTGTGTGTGTGCACTCATGTGTGTGTGCGTGTGTGTGTATATGTATGTTCCCTTCAGCTACCCTAATACTGAGGTCTCATGAATTATATACATCATCTTTCCATGCAGGAACATAAACAAAACAGTTCAACTTTAGTAAGTCCCTTGTGATTTCTCTTTCTTGTTTACGTTTCATGCTTCTCTTGATTCTTTTTTTTTTTTTGAAAGTCAAATTTTGTATTCAGTTCTGGTCTTTTCCCTGAGAAAGCTTGAAATTCCTCTATTTTATTGAAAATCCATATTTTGCCTTGAAGCATGATACTCAGTTTTGCTGCATATGTGATTCTTGGTTTTAGTCCTAGCTCCATTGACCTCTGGAATATCATATTCCAAGGTCTTTGATCCCGTAATTTAGAAACTGCTAGATCTTGTGTTATCCTGATCGTGTTTCCACAATACTCAAATGGTTTCTTTCTGCCTGCTTGCAGGATTTTCTCCTTGATCTGGGAGCTCTGGAATTTGGTGACAATATTCCTAGGAGTTTTCTTTTTGAGATCTTTTTCAGGAGGTGATCAGTGGATTATTTCAATTTCTATTTTACCCTCTGGCTCTAGAATATCAGAGCAGTTCTCCTTGATAATTTCTTGAATGATGACATCTAGACTCTTTTTTTGATCATGGCTTTCAGGTAGTCCAATAATTTTTAAATTATCTCTCCTGGATCTATTTTCCAGGTGAGTTGTTTTTCCAATGAGATATTTGACATTGGCTTCCATTTTTTCATTCCTTTGGTTCTGTTTTATAATGTCTTAATTTCTCATAAAGTCACTGACTTCCACTTGCTCCAATCTAATTTTTAAAGTAGTATTTTCTTCAGTGGTATTTTGGACTTCCTTTTCCATTTGGCTAATTCTGCCTTCCTAGGCATTCTTCTCCTCATTGGCTTTTTTGGAGTTCTGTTGCCATTTGAGTTAGTCTATTTTAAGGGGTTATTTTATTCAGTATTTTTTTGCTTTTGTTGACTTTTTCAGTCTGTATGTTTTGGTCTTCTTTGTCATCAAAGAAAGATTCCAAAATCCGAGTCGGAATCTGAGTCCATTTTCACTGCCTGGCCATGTTCCCAGCCAACTTACTTGACCTTTGAGTTTTTTGTCAGGGTATGACTGCTTGTAGAGTATACAGTACTTTGTCCCAAGCTTGAGGGGCTGCACTGTTGTTTTCAGAGCTATTTCTACACAGCAAGCTCTGCCACATCAGCGCTATTACTCCCCCAAGAACTGCCCACCCAGATCGGACTCAGGTCTAAGCTGGCTGTGCACTCCAGCTCAGATCAGCCTCTTAATTCCTCCCACCAGGTGAAGTGACTGCAGCTGTAGCTCTGTAAGCAGCCTCAGAGCTGCATCACCTTTGCTCCCCCTGGGGTGGTGGCCGAACCACAAACTCCTTTCACTCTTTCCCTGAAGTTTTTCCCACTAACCTTCTCTATTGTCTTTGATGTTTGTGGGTTGAGAAGTCTGGTAATTGCCACAGCTTACTGATTCAGGGCACTAGGGCCTGTTCCAGCCAGCTGCTGGTCTGGTTGGTCCAGGCACAGGTCATGCTGGGTTCTGCTCCCCTCTGCTCCCAGTTCCATGCAATAGACCTTACTCTATGTCCATCCAGGGTGTCCTGGGCTGGATCCCTGCTTCCCTCTGCTATTTCGTGAGTTCTGCAGTTCTAGAATTTGTTCAGAGCCATTTTTTATAGGTGTTTGGAGGGAGCTCATGAAAGTTCCTGCTTTCCTGCTGTCATCTTCCCTTCTGAATTTCAGTACTATTATTGAGGGCATCACCATACATCTAGGCATGCAAGCTTGAAACCTCAGAAATATCCTTGACTACTCATTCTTACTCATCTTCAATCAGCTGTGAAAGATATTTTCTTATATCGCATGTATATGTCCTCCTTTCATATTTGCAGAACCACCATTTTCTTTAAGGCCTTCATCATCTCTCACGTCACTATTGCAATAGTTGTTTTTTTTTATTAGTTTCTCTGATGTAAATTTCTCCATACTGTAATCCATCTTCCACCTGGCTGTCAAAGTTGATTTATAAACCACTGATCTGATCATGTCACCATCCCATCTCCATGCCCAGCACATGCAAACACACACACACATATGTACACATACAATAAAGTCCAATGACTTGTTATTATAACTAAATTCCTCAATAAATAACTTACATATTTATTATAAGTTCTTTACAATGTTTCAATAACCCATATTTCCAGTCTTCTTAAATCTCACTGTATGACCCTAGACAAGTCACTTAACCTTTGTTTGCATCAGGTTCCTTGGATAGTAAATAAAGATAATAATATGACCTATCTCTCAAAGTTTGGGGGAGATTCAATGAAATATTTTTATCAAGTTCTTTGCTAATCTTAGGCCATATAAATGCTAGGTATTGTTGTTGATATTAACTTTATTGGAAATATTATTAGTATTTAGTTGTCTACAGTAGGATTAGTACTCTATGGTGTAGCCAAATTGGAGTTCTTGCTTTTCCTCACACTCCATTCCACATTTCCTTATTTCCTTTCCTGTGTTATCCTCCATCCCTGGAATGAACTGATTCTTAATTTTATTGGAACCTTTGATTTTCTTCAAGATTCATTTCAAGTTTCACCTTCCAAATGAGGCCTTTTGCTCAGAAGGTCCTTTCCTTGGTCCCCATCTCCTTCCCCTACCCTCCCAGATGCTACTCCTCTACTGCCAAAGCTATCTTACATTTCTCTGAATGTACATATTCAGTATACATTTATGAGGGTGCATACTATCTCCTCCATTAAAAACTAAATTCCTGAAGTTTAGGGACTGTTTCAGTATTTTTGCATACTCAGTTTCTACTTGATACAATAACTGACATATAATAGGCTTTTAAGTAATTCTAATTGGTCAATTAACTGAATTAAAGAAACATTTTCAAATGCTATCAGTCTTAATCATAATATATACATATATATGTTCAAACATATACACATATATGTATATATCAATATAAATGTATATGTACATCTATAGGTGGGGTGTTCTTTGTGAGTGTATATATGTGCACGTATGTGTGTGTGTGATTATACACACAGCTAGGTACACACATATTGATATATCATCTACATTTGGCATATAGAGGGAGAAGAGAGAAAGAGAAAGAGAGAGACAGAGACAGTAGAGAGGCAGAGAGAGACAGAAACACAGACAAGGAGACAGAACGAAAGACAGATACAGAGAAAAAAAAAGAGAGAAAATGATCCTGGAATGCACTAGTCCTCTGTCAGTTCCTCCCAGTGTTCTTTATGAAAGTAATTAAACATCCTTAGACCCTAGTTTCCTCTAAGCATTTTTTTTCTAGAACAGAGGCTCCTAATTTGCGAGTGTGTGTTCCTATATGTGTGTGTGTTCCTATGTGTGTGTGTGTGTGTGTGTGTGTGTGTCCCTTTAGCAATCAGTGGTCTTCTTCTCAGAATATTCTTTTAAACTGCATAAAATACCCAGGATTACAAAGGAAATAAAGTATTACAAATTAATAGTGAAATATAGTTGTTAAAATGTCTTTTAAATAAAGTTCATGGACTACAGGTTAATAACTCCTGTTGCAGAGAATTTCTGAGATCTCTCTAGTTCTAGTCTTCTGTGACCTCTATGTCTGTATTTTGTCATGATGTCAAATCATTGTCCCTTTTCTCAATGATGATGCAGCGACATCATTCCTTTAAAGGCTAAGAAGATTGTGGTTTTATTCTCTCCAAATTTAAGTGAAATATAGTAAGGTAGGCCTGGCATCTATATTCTATATTATAAGCTTCTTGTTTAACATCATAATAAGAGCAATATTTTTGTACCACTCGTGAAAACATTACACTTTAGCATTTGAAATTAGGTTTTTCATGAAGCTTCTTTCAACAGTCATTTTTGTACAAATTGGTGTGGTTTGTTAGAAGTCCTCTTGGGAATAAGGACAAAAGACACTCTCCACCATCAATATCATTTTACAGTGGCTACAGACAGCACAATTTTATATTGTAGGACAACACAATATAGATATTGGTGGGAGGGCAGTGAAGAAGATATAAAGGAGATGCTTATGAAAGAGGAGGTAAGAAATAATACTTGGCGATACACAAATTTTAGGATAAAAATACATGATATGTATGTGTACGTGTATATATATGCATATATATGCTTGTATTTATGTGGGCATGCTTGTAGGCATAGGCATATATAGAGAGTACATATGATATATTATATATATATATATGCACACATAGTATAAATATTATGCATATGAGTCAGCCAGGTGGTACAATGGATAGAGTGCCAGTTCTGGAGTCAGGAGGATCTGAATTCAAATCTGGCCTTTAGCTGTATGGACACACGAAAGTCACTTAACCTTGTTTACCTCAGGTTCCTCCTCTATAATATGAGCTTGAGAAAGAAATAGCAAACCACTCCATTATCTTTGCCAAGAAAACCTCAAATGGGATTATGAAGTGTTGGGCACAAATGACTAACAACAAACAAACAAACATATACACACGTGTGTACATGTATACACATGCATGTATATGTATTATGCATATATACATATACACAAACATATGTGGATATGTATATGTGTGCATATATTTGCATGTATGCTGTAACCAGAATGGCCTTTGTTTTCTTTGAATGACTCAGCTTACCTCATTGAGCCTCTGGACACTGTGGCTTGCTCTTCCAGGGCAGGAAGCCCAAAGAGCATTCCAGGAAGCAGACAACTTCCTGTGTGATGAGTCATGGGGCTGGCTGAGGGGAGGTGTTAGCTCCAGAACCTGGTCTACGCTAGGGGGAGGGGCCAAGTCAAGAACCAATCAGCCCTGGTCATTCAGGTGGTGCTTGATGATGTCAAAAACTCTATAAGAGGGGAGAGGACAGCTTGAAGCTCTCTCTTTCCTTTTCCAGTTGGCGTGGGAGCAAGCGGGGAGCGTGACTCTGGGCCAGCCCTTGCTCTCGGGCCGAGCCCAGATGTTGGTAACTATGAATTGTATTGGGTCTGTCTGTTGATATTTGTAATTTGTTTGTATTTTGGTTTTGAGGTTCGGGGTGCTGGTTTGTTTTTCCCCCAAACTAAATGAATGTTTTGAACCTCAAGGTGCTGGTTTTTTCCCCTGAAGTAAGTCAATGAATCTGTATTTGGTCTGTCTCTTGATGCTTGTCTGTATGCTCCCCTGAACTAACTGAATGCTAACTGAATGCTGGCGTTTTCCCCCGAACTAAATGAATGTTGTCTGTATGCTAAGTGAATGCTGGATTAAAGTAAGCTGGTCAACCCCTTCACCGTGCTTTCCTTGTTTAAGCAGATAAAAAGAACCTGTGCTTTTCCAGCGTCCTGGGTCCCGGCAGCGTCCTGGGTGCATCTTACGCCCCCACCGAAGCTGCTAGCTGGGTTGTTAAAACATATGCGCATGCACATATATACCCACATATATCTATATACATATATTCACACATAGCATATATAGACACTATACGCATCCCTACCATTTAATATACGTATATATGTACATGTGTGGGTACACATCTATGCACATGCATATACATATACATATGTACATGTAGGTATATAAACACACATACAAAGGGGGTGTATACACTTTTGTAGTATGGACATATTCTGAGTATGTTCATGTGAGGCTCAAATGACTAGTGAACTCAGTTCAACTTTTATGTCAGATATGATCTTATATATAACTGCAGTACCACTTTGGGATCATACAGAAACATTATTCTCTCACAAAATCTGAGTTCATTTTAGCTCATCATACTTCTTCCTTTACTCCAACCCACATCCCCTTTTCAACCCACTATTTGTTACCCCAGTTTCAGATCTAAGCACTATTAGCACAGCTAAGTGGTGTGCAGTGGATAAAGCATTTCACCAGAGTCAGGAAGACCTATATTCAAATCATGCCTCAAATGATGACTAGGTTTGTGACCTCAGTAAGTCACTCAACTCCTCTAAGCCTCAGTTTCTACATCTATAAAGTAAGGGTAATAACAGTGTCACTTTGATCAAATGAGATAACATATAAAGCTTTTTACTAGTCTTAAAGTGCTAGGTCATCATAATTAAATCATCTTTCCAGCAAGGTGGGAGCTACACCTTCTCTGGACAAGAGTTTTGGAGCTCTCTCTAGCCTTGGAAAATGTATTGATTAATAATCAGATTTAGAGATGAAAAAGGTCTTAAAGGTCATGGAATTAAATCTCTTTATTTTACAGATGAGGAAACTGAGGTCCACATAGGTCAAATCAAATACTACCATTGATTCTGTAAAGGCCGTGTCAATTTACTTATATCCCCCTCCACTCACCATCCCTGGGACTTCCCAGAACAAAACTTCCTTCACTGGCCACTGCTTCTTTTTATGTGCTGTATTCACCTCTTAGAACATAACTTTTTTGAGGCCAGCGACTATTTTATGTTCATCTTGGTATTTCCAGAGCCTAGCATGCTGTCTGGTACAAAGTAAGAGTTTAAGAAATGTGTTCTATTTCAGTCATTCTCCTAATATCTCACAAAACTTCCCAATTTTCCTTGAAAGTATCATCACCATCAATATTTATTGAATAATGACTCTGTGCAGCACACTGGACTTGGACCAGGATATCCCAAATCTTTCACTACTCATTTACTGTCTGCCAAATGTTATTTGAGTCCCAAGTGGCAGACCCAGCAACCACTTGTTAACTTCCCGTCATATAGAGATTCAACTGAATCTCCTAATTACAGAGACCATCTCATCCCAGGTTGGCAGCAAAGAGTGTAAATGGAATAATCATCTTTTGCAATAAATATGACATCCAGAATATTTTTTTTCTGAAGTGACTATTTTTATATCAAAGATACAGATTAAAATCCCCTGATTCTCTTGAGACTCTTCATCATCATTTCAAGACCCAAGCCTATTCCTTTGTTTAATGTCCCCACCCCTTTTTATAGTATGACTTAGCTCCCCAAAACAGTACTTCCATCATTTTAGATGATAAAAATAGATTTGTTATAGAAACATTGGATTTTTTTCCATTTTGTATACATTAGTTTCCCTAATTCCACTTTTGTTGATAAATGGTCTTGTGATGATCTGATTTAATTGGGTTGTGTAACAAACTTTCTGTGGGCTCAATTTTTCATGTTGTGTGAGAGAACAATATTCCTAAATGTCTGCTCTTTGGCTTTGGATTCTACCCTGAGGTAGTTGGTAAAGGGGGAACACTATGAACTTGAAGTATGCTGGTGTAGGTTTGTGTGAAAGGTAGGAATTGAAGTGGGAAAGAGGGGAGCAATGGGTCATTAGATCTCTGGGCTTATTTGGAAAGCATCAAGGCATGCTTCATCTTGTGATTCATCATGGTTTGTGGTGCTGGTAATAAGTTGTGACTGTGTGACAGAGAGACAGAGACAGAGAGAGGCAGAGAAAGAGACAGAGAGAGACAGCAAAAGAGAGAGAGAGAGAGAGAGAGAGAGAGAGAGAGAGAGAGAGAGAGAGAGAGAGAGAGAGAGAGAGAGACAGAGAGAGAGAGAGAGAGGGAGAGAGAGAGGGAGAGGCAGGAATAGACAGACAGACCCAAAAGGACAGACAGGGCAGATAGACAAAATGTTGAGACTAGAAGCAGGATGTATTAGAGAATATCTATGAGTTTGAAGACTTGGCATTTTCTTCAAAATACATTGTGAGATCTACACAGCTATATCACTGTCACAGAGCTGTGTTAAAAAACTAAACAAGACAAAAGAGATAAGACACTATGCCTGAATGGTGAGTTTCTGAGATTTTTCTAGTTTCTGACTAGCAAGTTACTGTAGCCAGAGGGCATAAGTAGAGTTTGAACTTGGGGCATGGTTGTGAAAGAGATGGCCCTAAACATTACTCTCATGGACGTAGCAATTCATTCCCAGTATTGTTATACATTGCAGTGAATTTGTTAAAGAGCTTTAAAATACTTTGGGAAATTCCAAGTGCTTATTGTCAAAATTCAGCAGGAATGGAATCATCCAGTACGAGAAACATTGCCCACTTCCACACACTGGCTATAAAGGATGTAGCCGTCATTTCTTGGTCTACATTCTGAGAGAAGTTAGAAGAGATGTTGCTTTGAAAATAGTGCCCCTTGAAATTTATCTTACAGCCTCACGTACTTGCAACTGAGTAGGGCCTTGTAGTCCTGATCATGGATACACTGGGAGGAATCACCTTAGACTAAACAGCGACTACAATGGAGGAAGATAGTGCATTATTGGGAAATAACCCTCGTTTTGAAATAAGGATTTGGGACCTATTTGTCTGTCCTCAAAGGACTCGTGCTGCAGCTTCTGTGCTGAACAACAACCTGGAGATGAGATCCTTGCCAAAGTTCTTCATTAATATTTCTGCTTGAGAACAGTTTTAGGCTAGAAAGAGATGATCTTGGTGGAGACTTTTTAGCAAGGACTAAGTGATGAGCTATCAGAACATTTTTGTAATTGTTCTTTTTGCCTTCAGTCTCTCCACTCTCTGATCCATCCTCCATCCTGCTGCCAAAGTAATATTTGTAAAACACCGATGTGCCCATGCTATTCTCCTACTTAATAAACTACAGTGACTGAAACTCTACGGTCAAGTACAACTGTCTGTCTTCAGCATTTAAAGCCCTTCATAACCCGGCTTCAGTGTTATTCTGCATTATTTTCCCTCACATACACTATTGTCCAATGAAAAGGACCATCTAACTGCTCCTCACATATGACAATCTATTTCTTGTCTCCATAACTTTCCCTAGGCCTTTCCTTGTGTCTGGAATGCATTGCTTTCTGATGGTCACCTCTCTGTATACTTAGATTTTTTTCTAATCTCAACTCAAGTTCTACCTTCTATAAAATGGCTAATGCCCCTGATTACCTTGAATTTATCTTGTATATATGCAGCACATACTCTAGTAAAGGTTTACTGCATTTAGACTTTTGTAATTTCACTGGTTGGAAAGGATAAAGACAAAGACAAAGGCAGGTTAAAATTTTTAAGAATGCAACCATTAGAAACAATATACTTTTCCAAAACAAAGACTGTCTCAATACCTTATTTCATGGTTGAACTTTTGCATCAGACAATATAATCTTAGAGTTAAAAACTGAAGAACCCTAAAACACAGAACTATTTTGTAACTATTGGACAAATGCCCATTACCTGGTTATCTGCTAACCTAAAGAGATGAGGATTTGGTCAATGTATTGATTTTCCAAGCATGAAGCAATGATTTAATTTTGGAAAACAGAGATTAAAAAAAGACTTCCTCTTGTGCCTCATTCTAAAGCATAACAGCCTATAGAAAACCTGATGAATTGTAGAACAGACTAAATTTGAAATAGCTTAAATGCTAAATTTGAAATAACCAGGGGTCAAAAGACAAAATATCATGACTGTCAGATATGAGGACAGCAGAAAAGGAAAACAGGAGAATAGAGAAAAAGAGAGTGAAAGAGAGTGAAAGGGAAAAGGAGACATTGAGAGAGAGAGAGAGAGAGAGAGAGAGAGAGAGAGAGAGAGAGAGAGAGAGAGAGAAACAGAGAGAGATTTTAATTAAGACATAACTGTGGCATGGATGAACACAAGAGTGATTACACACACACATATGTGTGTGTGTATATATCTATATCTATGTCTATATATATATATCCACACACACACATATTTACGTATACCTGGAAAAGGGATGCAGAATGTATTGTGAGAGGCTTAATTTCCAAGAATTAGTTTCAGAAACATAGAGATGGGGTCAGAAATAGACATTAATATAACCTCCAAAGATGCTAAGCTTGACCTCAAAATCAGTAGAATTTGAGTCCATTCCAACTGGACTTATAGAACCACATAGAGAAATAGTAGTAAAGATTGAATATGTGAAATGAACTGCTATACTGACAGTGGGTTATAGGTGATCATTGTGTTCCAGTCTTTCTATGATAGATATTTGAAAAAACAACTTTCATTGCATCACATGAAAGGGATATGACTTACTAAGTGACAAGGTCTATCCATAATAGAGTATGAAGTTTTTTTTTAAGTTATTGATGTTGATCAAGAAGTAGATACATTTCCTTCTCTACATCCAGACTCAGAGAACTTCTCTGGCATAACAATCTTGATTGGTACCTACTCAAGCTTTTATAACCAACAAACTGGAAATCAGTGCCTGAATATTTTGATTATTCATCTAGCTTGTTTGAAAGTATATAGAAAGACAGAAACATGTGGTAGAAGAGAGTATGATCAAGAACTAATTTCTTCAATTTCAACTTTACTTTCTGGTACCTGGAGAATAAGAGGACCTACTGATTGAGAGTACAATTCACCATCACCAACTAACATTTCACTTTTATGTGTACATAATATTTTTCCTAATCAAATATCAGCTCCTGGAAGGCAGGAACTACTTTTTTTCCTTTGTGGTCCTAACACTTAACATAATTCCTGACATTTTAGGTTCTCAAGTAATTATGGTTGACTGATTGTAGGGTGCCATGAGTCTGTCTATATCAGTTAAGTCTAATCCAAATGTTTGCTCAGGTGGATGATAGACTATGATACTATGGAAAGAGGTAAGTATGTGAAACAAAGGGCTTGGTGGTGAGTGGTACAGGAACAAACCCTAAATTTAAATATGATGCACCTTGTCTTATAAGGCGTAAATGACATTGCCCTAGAGGACAATCCATTACCTATATCATGTTTAGGGAACCTCAGGTCATCTAGTTTTTTGTTAATTCTGGTGTTTGGTTCTGAATGAGAAAAGAGAGGCTGTAGAGGAATAATGATGAGCTCCAGCTGTCCTTGAACCCTCAAGGTACAGTCAGAATGAGGCAATCTGAAGTCATGCCTTAGATATGGGGCCCTAAGGTTTTGACACTGCTCATTGGCCCACAAAGTACTAACTCCTCTTGGTTTGTTCATTTAGGCAGTACTCTTCCTTCAAACTAGGTGAGAGAAGTGTGAGCAAGATCCTCCCTCCCATCCTTTCACCCAACCACACACTTTTGAATCTATAGCAATCTGAGTTCAGGGTCACAGAAAGGGAGAGATTGCCAGTGACCTAATATTTGGGGATATGAAAGAACAGGTACACATCCTGCAGGGCTGAAAGAGGAGAGGGAGTGTGGAGGCCTTATATGTGGACTTGAGAAGGAAGCCTTTCATAGAGAGGCCACCTCAGCAAAAAGAGGACTAAAGCAAAGTCTGGGCTTCTTCTTAGCATTATTCATCCTTGTAGGAGATGGACAGACCAAAAAGCACACAAGGAAGATGGATGAAAAAGAAGAATCTAATAAATCTTAGGATTCATTCTGCTATACAAAATGTAGCAAAAAAAAGGAAGAGATTAAAGTGGAGAATGGACCCAGTACCCCAGTGGTCAAAAGCCATGAACAAGTAATTTTCAAAAGAAGAAATCCAAACTATCAATAAACACTAGAAAAATATTCACATTCATTAATCATCAGAGAAAAGAAAAATGAAACAATCATAAGATATAATTTCACATGCATAAACCTAGCAAACATAGCTAAAATATAGAGAAACTCACTTTCAGTTGGGATGATTGAACAGCCATTATAATTCAGTCTCATGACTATAGATAAGGTAGAAATGAATTGATTCAACCATTCTAAAAAATAATTTAGAATTATTCAATAGAAGTGCTGCATAACAATATATATGGATTTTTTGATGTA
The DNA here is from genome assembly GCF_011100635.1 of Trichosurus vulpecula. NCBI lineage: Eukaryota > Metazoa > Chordata > Mammalia > Diprotodontia > Phalangeridae > Trichosurus > Trichosurus vulpecula. The sequence continues at coordinate 177,276,561 of NC_050576.1, read as the reverse complement.
TTGATCAGTTTTGGTGATTTTTAAAAATCTTTTTTTGGTTTTAAATGTTACTTGTTAACTGAAATAAATCTCTGAGAGGGAGGGAGGAAAGAATATACTGAAAGAAATTTTGGTAATGTAAAAAATACATCAGTAATAATGTTTAGACAAAATAAATACTTGCTATTGTTAACTAGGAGTTGCATTTATGGAGGCATGACCAAGAATGAAAAAAACTCCACCATAAATGTATGTTTGAATGACTATAAGTATGTGTTGTGGAATTTGGAATGACTTCTGGGTCCTTGTGAATTCATCACAGTACCATACCAGGGGAGGAGTGGGCACAAAGCCTAAAGAACTTTATCAGAGTAATGTACATAGCATAGGCAGAAATGTGGCTAGGCAGAAGGATGACAGCAATCTTTCCTCTGGGCTTAGTTTGGTTCCAGTGTCTTACACCCTCCCAGTAATTCACATGTCATGAAGAAATACCAAGTAAGGCACAATTCCTTCTTCCTTTCCATTTCTCTTTCCTGATCTCTTAGCCACCCAGACCCATCCAGGATGGCTGAAAAGGAAATGTAACATTGAATTAATCACCATTTGGATCACTAATTATAATCCTTTCAGTGAGATGAAGGATAACTAGTTTTTACTATCTTCCTTGCTGCTAGGGCCTCTAGTACTCTGGGCACTAGCTCCCCGCCCATACTATTCTACCATCATCATATCAGCATCCTTCCACCATCCCCACAGCTGAACTCTCTTGCATGTATTGGTGCTCCCAATTAGAATGGGAACTCCTCAAGGGCAGGGCCTTTTTTGCTTTCAATATTTGTATCATTAGTATTTTTCACCATACTTAGTGCATAGTATATGCTTAATCATTGTTTTTTTTTCATTCATTCAAAATGAAAAAAAGTTTGGAATTGATAAACTGTAGGATTTGGAAATCAAAGGTCTTTGGCCATTTGCTGATCAAAGAGTATCCACTTGGATCATTACTAAAAGTAATTTAGCCATCAGAAATTAAATAGGGATCTAAAACAGTTGTTAGCTCTAAGCCAGGGAACAAATTCCATAAAAAATCAGTTTTGCTGATTTTAAATATTTCTTTTTCTTTGTTTGGCTTTAAAACATATTTGCTACCTGAGATTGCTCACTGGGAAGTGGAGGGGAAGGAATATACTAGGGGAAATGTTGGTACTGTAAAAAGAACATTGAAAAAGACACTATTTTTAAAATAAAATTAAGCTTGAAGACACTAACTGGCTGGAAGTATCTCAGCTCTGAGGTCCAGGGCATTTGTTACCTAGCACAAGAATCCTTCTTTTTTGGAGTGGACCTCTTTTAACCAAGGCTCTAAAAGAAATAGACGACTATTCATGAAAAAAATAGTTTGTTGTTGTTTCATTTGATTTTTCAAAATACTCAATTCAATGGCTGGACATGGAATTATTTTCTTAGATGGAGCCTAACTCTGCCTCTCTGTTCCTTATACCACTACTCCTTATCCTGCTGTGTAGGGCCAAGCAAGAACAAATCTAGCTCTGGTTCAAAGCCTTTCAAATATTTAAAAACAGCTATAATGACACTCCCTCCAAGTCACTGTGGTAGCTCTTGATAAATGGGTAAGATTATGAAAGACAGAGATCTTGGGAGTAGACATTCCAGAAAGAAGGGGAAAAATATGGACAAAGGTAAACAGACAGGCAAGCGTGAGCCTATTCAGAAAACCACAAGTTGTATAGTGGGGTACGAAGTGTGATATGTGTTGACAATTCTACAAATTTCTTGTGGATAGTCTAGGAAGGATGTGAAAGGCAATGGTCAAAGTTCATATAATGACACTAGCATGGATTCAGTTTATAGTCTATCATGTTTATCTATGTCAAAACTAGGGTTGATTTGCCAGTTTAAAAACAACAAAAACAACAAATATGCATATTGGTGAGGGGGTGGGACACAGTGAGAATAATTGCTTTCTTTAATTATTGTTAAGCCCATCAAGTAGAAAAGGGACGGTTTAGATTTGTTCATCTTGGACACTAAAGAAGCAAAGGAAGGAAATAGCAAATTTAAGAAGTAGCAAATTTTATAGTAGTCAGAGCTCTCCAAAAATGGAATAAGCTATCTTTAAAGTAGGTTCAGATGTAGTTGGTTTCCCCTTGAATGTCTTTAAGCAAAGGCTAGAAGACCCTTATAGAGGGGATTTTTGTTCAGCTACAATTAGCCTCTAAGCTCTATTCTAACTGTGAAGTTAAGTGAGTCTTTTCCAATAAAGGCAAAATACAAATCAATAGTCCTCTCATCATTTTCATTTGTCCCACCTCATTTTTAAGTATTAAAAATACATGAAAAAGTAGTAATATTGTGCAAAAAAATTGAATAGTAAATGGATTCACTTCTTATCTTGGGCGAATTTTTTCATTTCTCAGAAATAATTCTTTTGTCATGCATACATGAAAGAGCAACAGACTGAGAATCAATTGATAAACATTTTTTTCTTGGTGAAAAATATTCCTTTACCCTTAATTTCAACTAATACCCATTCCATTCCCAAAAATTTCATTTTGCTTGTAAAAGTGGGGAAAAAATAAAATAATGACAAAAAATAAAACAACTTTCTTTTGATTCTGGCATAAAGAAGGGACCTGGAATAAAATATACATATCATTTTTTTCAGTCTTTCTCAAGAAAATTCATTATTCACACTTAGGCTAAGATATATCCCACTCCATGTCTTTATTATTACCCTTCAACCCTACTTATAAACGCAATTATTTCATAGTTATATATCCTCATCATCATGATGTCCTGGAGATACTCATTATGTCCATTTCTCCAATCCACCTTAACTTTATTTGAACCCAGTGAAAATTTCTTTCCCCATGTGATTCTGGAACAAAGCAGTAGAGGAGAGAGAAGACTGAATAATATCCTTCAGAGGAGTCATTTCTGTTTATTGGGCCTTTGGCAAATCAACTGTGGCTTCATAAATATCAGAGAGAAGAGTTCTTCTGAAAAGGAATAGCTAAGCATGCTTCTCAATTTAAAGGCTTCAATGTCTTTAATAAATCTTAGAATACCAAAACCAAAAAATTACTTGCAGATCCTAAAGTTCATTTTTGTTTTTGTTTTTCCCCAAAACTCAAAGAGAATACTGTTACAAACCTTATTTAGTTCATATTTAGAACTCAAAGGTATCATCTAGTCCAATCCTCTCATTTTATAAAGGAGGAAAATGACACTGAGAAGTTAAATGATTTGCCTGAAGTTACATAACAAAGTCAAGTCTAGATTTTCTAGCTTATTATACTTGCCACCATGTTACACTGTAATTTATGGTTTAATTTTCCATCCTTTTTACCTGATTAAGCATTTCAGTTTAAAATTGATATGTCAGTAGTGAATGTGATGTGGGAATATTTAATAAATTGTTATTTATGTTTTATGATGAACTCATCATATGTAAATTTATATTTAAGCCTTAGTCATCTCCTCTGTACCCCATGATTATGACTGTGTTATATTCCATAAGTGGCCATTTAAGTTGTCTTTGATCATTTGTTTCACTATCGTCTCACCAATATGTATGTTGATTTCCCTTGTATGAATGATAAAGTCCAGTTTCATTTTGTGCTTCTGAGGATATTTTTTTTTTCATTTTACTAGAGTGAATTTATAGAAAAAAATTGTCTCAGATGACATTTTTGAACAGTAGTCTAAAAGAAAATCCAATTCAACTTTGATCCATCTTTGAAAGAAATATGAGCAGAAAGAAATATCATCTACTGTTTTCTTGCATATGTATAAAAATGTCTATTCCAAACACAATATTTTACATAACACAAGAAAGTAGAATGCAAATTGCATGCAAACAGTTTAAGAAAAGAAAATTTCAGATGTTGTTCCTCTCCCCTTCCCTTGTGGTAGCTTAAATTGCAATAATGACCCCAAAGCATAGGGCATTTCCTTGGGAATTAATAACTATGCTAGGGTTAATGGCCCATGGCAATGAACTCTCTTAGACAGTCATTAATCTCCCTTGATTATTATTGCTTAATTACTGACTAAAAAAGCCTCCTTGGTGTATAAGTTGGACACCTCAGCTCATCCTCCCATAGTTTAATGTGTCTTTTCATCATTTTCTTTGCTAGATGGGAAATTTGGAGCAAATGAAAAAAAAGAGATTAATGTAATCAACATACAAATGACTAAAAACTTTTTTTTTCCTTTTGAGATAAGTAGTGGGAGGACTTCACCTATGAAGATGATCTAATGGAAGACATTTCCATCACTTCATTTAATATTCTTTTATTTTAAAATAAAATGAATTGTATTTTGACTTCCATTGACAAGTGCATGTGCAAGTAGTGGAACCAGGCACAGACTATTCAAAATCTGCATCATTAAAGCAGATAGCCTTTTTTTCTAAAACTAAATCTATTTCCCTACAGAAAACATAAATAACATAATTGAAAATATGTCTGCAGCTTTATGATAACATTAACAATATTATATTTTTAAAATTATTTTTATTTCATTAAATTTTTCCCAATTACAAGTAAAAAATTCACAATCTTAAAAAAAACAGAGCTCCAAATTCTTTCCATTCTTCATGCCCCCCACCTTCATTGAGAAGGCAAAGAATTTGATAGTTGTTACACATGTGAAATCCTGCAAAACATAAGTTGCAAAAGAAAACACATGCAAAGTAAAATAATAAAAATAAAGTGAAAAACATATGATTTAATCTGCATTCATAGTTCATCAGTACTTTTTCTTGGTCCTTTGGAATTGTCTTGGATCATTGTCTTGATCAGAGTAGCTAAGTCATTCATAATTGATTATCCTTACAATATTGCTGCTAATAGTAATAGTACCATGTAATGCTGATTCTGGTCACTTCACTTTGTGTCAGTTCATACACGTCTTTCACATAAGTCTGAAACCATTCTACTTGACATTTCTTATAACATAATAGTATTATATGCATCTGTTTGATTTCCAATTCTTTGCCACTACAAAAATTATTTATCTATATCAGTATCTATCCATCTGTCTATCTATCTATCTATCTATCTATCTATCTATCTATCTATATCTTTTTCTCTTTTCTTTGATCTTTTTGGCATTGTTGGGCCAAAGGTTATGTACAGTTTTATAGCTCATTTGTGTGTAGTTCCAAATTGTTCTCCAGAATGTTTGGACTAGTTCACAACTCCACCATCATATCTTTTGACCATTTATCAGATGTTTGGTTCAGTTCCATATTATCTGAGAAATGAGGCCTTTATCATAGAAACTTGTTGTAATTTTTTCCCAGTTTCCTTTCTTCCCTCCTAATTTTGGGTGTAACAACTTTGTACAAAAACTTTTCAATTTTATGCAATAAAAATTAATTATTTCACTTCCTATGATCCTTTCCATCTCTTCTTTGGTCATAAACTCTTCTCAATAGATCTGACAGATACATTTTTCCATGCTCCCTCAATTTACTTGTATCATAATTTATGTCTAAATTATTTATCTATTTTGGCCATATTTGAGATATGTGGCTTGATATGTAGATTTATGCCTGCCTAATTTTTACTAAACTGCTTTCCATTTTTTCAAGCATTTTTTTTTGTTAAATAGTGACTTCTTATCCTCCCACTCCTTTATCCCTGCAAAGCTTGGATCTTTGGATTTTTAAAAAAATATATTATTTAACCACCCACCCACCAGATGTTGGTGCCTCTCTTTCTGGTAACTATGTAATTCTTTGGTCAGACAGCTAGAGGCCTGTCTGTTGATAACTTTATGTGTTTGTTCTGTTTATATTGTCTCTGTTTGTAATATCTGTTTGTATTTGCTCTGAAGTTCAAGGTTCTGGCTTTTCCCCCTGAACTAAGTGAATAATATATGTATGTTTGATTAAAGTGAGATTGTTAATCCCCTAAAGTTGCTTTCCTTAGAATAGCAGATCAAAGAACCTGTGCTAGCAGCCTTCATGTGTGCTGGTGTCTTGGGTCTTACACAGCCACAGTAGCAGCAAGCAACATTGCTGTTTCTAAATGGCTTCTAAATCATTTCTAAATGGGTGGGTGGGGAGGAAAGAAGGGAGAAAATTTGGAACTCAAAGTTCTAAAAACAAATGTTAGAAACTGTTTTAACATGCAATTGTGACATAAGATATACAAGCAATGGGGTATAGATATCTATCTCACCCTACAAGAAAATTAATAGGAAAGGGGATAAGGGGCAGGGAGTGGGGTGATAGAAAGGAGGGCAGACTGGGGAAAAGGACACTCAGAGCACCTGCCATCTTGGGGTGGAGGAGGGGGAGAGATGGGGAGATAATTTGTAGCTCAAAATCTTGTGGAAATGAATGTTAAAAATTAAAAATAAATAAATTAATCTTAAAAAAAGAAGATGGAGGAGTTGGAAGTATGCTGCCTTTTGACAGGGCCAAATACTACATTAGGGAACTCGAAAGCTGGAAGAATTTCCCCAAAACACTGTCCCTGTACAGTGCCCTCTGAACCTATAAAGAGACAGGTGCTAATTCAATGCATCCATGAGAAGAAAAAGAAGAGAGGCAAGGGAGGAATTGAATCTTAGGGCTCAGCATATGTGATTGTGCTGAGCCAGAGAGAACAAAAAGAACTTAATGCCATCTAGAACAATTCCTGTCTTCCCAGATGCAAATACTCCAAGTACTCAGGGTAGTAATCTCTACATTTCCCAATACAGGAAGAGGCTTTGGTAACTTCCCTGCACACATTTAGGTGTGTGCTCACCAGCAAAAGGGATGGTGCGTGGTAGGATTATAAAAATCAGTGGTGGAGAAAGTCAAATAAAGAATAAAAAGCTGAAAAAGAGAATTTAAGAGAAAATAATATTACCAAAAGCAACACTATCCAGATCACAGAACAATCAAGAGAGAGGATTCTAAAACCTGAAGGGTGAGTAACAAGTCCTCAAGGAGATTATGAAACTCTTTTAGGAATATCACAAGAAAAAGAAAGTTTTCCAACATTTACAAAAAGAAGAACTTTGTGTATTCTAAGGAGTTTATGTTAAAACAATGAGAAAATCTAGAATGGTTCAGAAGAAAAATGAAAGCCATAGATGAATAAATTTGGAAGGATTATAAGTCAGAAATTAGAGTTCTCAAAGGAGAATTTTTTTTAAATTCAATTGAAAAAATAGAAAAAAATAATAATCTGTGGGGGAAGGTATCTCTAAATTAATGAAAAATTAACATATTTTGGGCACAATTATACTGAAATGGAAGAAAAGCTTTGTCAATTGAATTTTTAAATTCATTTATATATTTATATGTGTCTGTATGTATATATGTGCTAGGTCTGGACTCAAGAAGACCAGAGTTCAAGATCTGGTCCTTACTAGCAGTATGACAATGGAGAAGTCATTCAACCCTCTTTGCCTCGGTTTACCCATCTGTAAAATGAGCTAGAGAAGGATGTAGCAAAATCCCTCCAGTATTTTTGCCAAGAAAACCCCTAACAGGGTCATGAAGAGTTGGACATGACTCAACATCAATAATTGTATACACACACATGTATATAGGTATGTATAAGCATGGTGTATGCATGCATATATCGACACATACATATCTGTGCATGTCTACAAACTTACATGTGCAAATTATACACATACTATACATGTGCATAAATACATCTATATTTATTTTATAATTCATTATGTAATATATGTATATCTCATTTACTTAAATAGGCTGTATAACATACAGGTTTTATACTAAATAATATGTAACATAAAATATATATTTCATATACTGTAATTTTATATGGCTTTAATACATATACATAAACTGATAGGAATATAGATATAGATAAATGTAGAGACGGATTATGTAGATATAGATACGTGTATCTATGTGCATATATATATATATATATATATATATATATACAAGAAATATTTTGCAATTAACAAGTAGTCAAGGGATATAAAAATAAAATAAAAGTGATCAAAATAAAAGTTAGTAACTCTTAATAAGTATATTAGAGAAAATCCGAAACACTTACAACAAGAGAAATTCAAATCCAAACAGGTTTTTCATCAAAATCTTAGGTTCAGAGCAATATCTGATGTTTTCCTGCATGCTTAGCAAATTGGCAAAGATGAGACAAAAGAAAATAGTAAATGTTGAAGGAGTTGTCAAATGATCAGCACATTATTGCACTGATGGTGGAACTATTCATTGGCCTAACCAATATGAAAAGCAGTTGGGAATTATATGAAGAAAATGACTTAAAATCCATTATCCTTTGTTTCAAAGGTTTCTTTATAGACATCTACTTCACAGACACCAATGACAAAAAGAAAAGTCCCACATACATCAAAATATTTACTGCAGCACTTTTTGCTTTGCCAAAGAACTAGAAATAAAGTTGATGTCCATTGATTGGGGAATGGATAGACAAGATATGTATATGAATGTAACAGGAATAATACTGTGCTCTAGTTATCTATGAATATGATGAATACAAAAAAGTTTCGAGAATGTTTTAAGGACTGATGTTAAGTAAAATAAGTAAAATGAGGGTAAATGATTATGGTTATGTAAAGAGAAAGAGTAAAGATAAAACAATTGAGGCTGAATTCTATAAAATTATAATGAACAAGCTTAGATGGAAATCAGAGATCTGAGAAGGCACTTCCTTTTTTGCTGAGGTGGGGAACAATGGAAATAGGTCACTGTATCTATTGTCAGATTTTTTTTATGTTGTTTAGGTTTGAAAAACTTTTACCTCAACACAACAATAACAACAACAACTTTGGTTACCAGAGGTTGCTCCGGGAAGAGATAGGGAGATGGATATTCTCTGAAATACAGATGATATGAAAGCAAATAAGAACAATACAACCGATTTTAAAATCCTAACTGACAATAATAAAACTTCTTAAACTTTGGAAAATGCTTCCTATTGATAAATCAACTACTGTGGAACACAGTTCTCTCTTAATAAAAAAAAAATTACTAAAGAACAAACAATTTAAAACCTAGCATTCCACTAACAAACCAAGGATATACTTATGCACCTCCAATGTATACAGTGTCCACGGGGGAAGAATAGGTGCAAAATTACAGAACCACAACACAAAGGCAAACTGTGGATAAGTCACAACTGTGGACTGCAAGATTGAATCTCCTTTGACTGCTCTAGCACCAGTCTGAACAACAATTCAGCAGAAGAGTCTGTCTACTTCTCTGCAGGCTGCTACCCTCAGATCTCTCCTCTTCTGGGCCTCTGCAATCTTCTTAAAAAATTAGATTTTTTATTTTTAGTTTACAACACTCAGTTCTACATGTTCTTGAGTTTCAAATTTTCTTCCCTTCCCTCCCTTCCTCCCTCCCCAGATGGCATATAGTCTGACATAGATTCTATATAAACCTTCACATTAAACTCATTTACACAATAGTCAAGTTGTAAAGAAGAATTATGACCAATGGAATGAATCACGAGAGAGAAGAAACAAAACCAAAAAAGAAGAGAAAAAAGAGAGAGCAAATGGTTTGCCTCAATCTGCATTCAGAGTTCACAGTACTTTCTCTGGATGTAGATAGCTTTTTCCATCATGCCTCTCCAATCTTCTGCTGGGTAGGGTTGCTTCTTAGCAGATTGCTAATTTTTTCTGGACTGCTGAAGTAGTGATAAAACAAAAGTAGTAAGGGTGGGATTTGGATATTGTTTCCAGGTCTGCTCTTCTGATTGGGCATTAGGTGGCAGTCAGCTCTGAGGTCTGTTGCCAGACTCAACCAATGGTCTTTCCTGGGCTCTTAGTTCTGCTCACCTTTTCTCCAAGGTTATAAAGTTAATCAATGGCAGAGTTCAGAAAATAATATAAGTCTTATGCTTCCCCCATTTCCACAAAAATGTGCTAATATAACAGCAAAGGCCTGAACATTCCATTCTTTAGGCATTTGATTCGATTATATACCCTATGCCCACATATCTTCTCCTTTATCTTTTTGCCTATGGTAACAGTGGGACCACTAACCTTCAAACTGCAGTTTTCTTAGTTCATTCTCCTTTCCAAGGTAGTATTAGTTTTAATAAAATGGTGATTAAAACAGGTGCTACATAACCAGCTCACATTTGCACAGATGATTAGGGCCTTTGGGTAGAGGCAGGTTTCTTCCTTGTACAGGAAGGAACAGTGAGTGTCAGGCCAGCTAACTTGTCCTTGCAGCACAATTCCTTCCTACTGAAACAAATGATCCAACTCTAAAACATCTCTTACAAATGATGCTCCGGGTTGTGCAAGGCAAAACAGAAAATAGCAACTGCTTAATTTCCTGACAATTTCCTACAGAAAGCAAGACATGTACAAAGCCTAGTTAAGCATGAATGATTTTAAAACTGCCATTTGTCACTGGTGTATGACAACCCAGGGTGGAGTCCCACCTCAGAAATTTTCTCTCTGTTAGAAACCCTAGTAAACAAGATTTGAAACAGTATCAGTCTTTTCTGGACATATCAAGGGCAAGCCAATTTTGTTGTTGTATTGTAATTGTTCCTTTGAACAATGTTAGAGCTAGAAGGTATCATCAGATCATAAATTGTAGAATTGAAAGAAAACTTACAGATCATTAATTTCAAGGTCTTAATTTTCCACACAAGGAAACTAAGCCTATTGGAGATTAAATGGCTTGCTGCTGCTGCTGGGTGATGATGATGACTATAATGACAATGACGATGATGACAATATCCAACACATATGGTATTTTAAGGTTTGCAAAGTGCTTTTAAATATTCTGTGTCATCTGATTGTTTCACCAACCTTGTAAGTAAGGTGCCACTATCAATTTACAATTAAGGAAATGGGTTAAAACAGATTAAGTGACTTACCCCAGTCAACACTTCTAGTTAGTATCCAAGGTAGAATTTGAGCCAAGTAATTACTGACTCTTTTTGACTCCAAATTCATCAATCTGTTCACTATGCCTACTAGCTTCTTTTCACATAGCTAATGAGATAGAGCTGAGATTATTGCGTAGAACTTATGTGTTGTAGTCAAAAGAGTATTGGGCTTAAAGTTAGTAAACATGGGCTTGAGTATTTGTAACAATAATTTAGCTAACATCTGTTGTTGAGGTGTAAGACCCTACAAGACTAGCAACAAGAGCTGCCAGCACAGGTTCTTTTGATCTGCTTTACTAAGGAAAGTAACTTTGAGGGGTTAATGATCTCAATTTAATCACACATACAGATATCATTCACTTAGTTCAGGAGGAAAAACCAGCAACCTGAACTTCAGAGCAAATACAAACAAGTAACAAAATACATCACAAGCAGACCAAATACAAACCAACATCTGGGTTAGCAAAGCCAGGGGGCTCTTAACAACAGCTTGACCAGAGTCACATATCAACACTCCTCCAGTGAATGAGAGCCCCAGATAGAATGCTAACCTTTGAGTTTTTATAGCCTGTTCAGGGCCCAAAGGATTCACACCTAATCAGCAAAAGGGTGTGAGCCTGGGGCTTAGCACCTAGTAGGACTTAATCAAGGGCACTTGATTACTTTAGCATTCTAAAAGAGAAAACAGTAAAAAACAGTCCCACCTTAATTACCAAAACAGCATTCCCTATGTCATTCTGTCAATCAGGAAATAATTTATTACCCATCTACTATGTGCCAGGCAGTGTGTTATGTGGGGAATTGAAAAGACAAGCATGAAAAATGTTCCTTCCCTCAAAGCGTTTTCATTCTGATTAGGGAGACAAAATAAAAACTTATTCGTACAAAGAAATTGTAATGTAACATTGGAAAAGAAAGCACTAGAACTTCAGGCAGGGGGAGGACAATACAAAAAAAGGCATCAGTTAGAAAGTTGAGCTTCAGTTGAGGCTTGAATGATAAAGCCACAAGTCCTGGAAGAAGAAATGAGTAAGGAGTAAAACTTGTGTATACCCTTTGACCCATTAATGCCACTATCCAATGTGACCAGGAGGAAAGAAAAAGAACTTATAAACACTAAAATATTTATAGTAGCTATATTCATGGTGGCAAATAACTGGAAATTGAAGGGATGTCCATCAATTAGGTAATGGCTAAACAAGTTGTGGTATGTGATTGTGATTGAATAAAACTGTGCTGAAAGAAATGGAGACCTGGCTGATTCTAGGAAAAAAACAAACAGGGAAAGACTTGAATGAAATAGTGAAAACAATGAAATGAGGAGAACCAAGAGAACATTGTATACAGTAATAACAATATTGCTGGAAGAACAACTGTGAATCATCAAGTTATTCTGAATATTATAAATACTTAGATTAACTCTGAAAGGCCTATTAAAGATGATGGTATCCACCTTCAGAAAAAGAACTGATAAATAGAACTGATAAATAAATATTATTTTTACATATGTATCTGCTTCACATGGTGAACTTCTCTAGTGTGAGGTAGGTAGACAGAAAAGGAAACTGTTTGAAACTTAAAATGTAACAAACAAACAAATGAAATTTAAAAAGGAAAGGGAATGAAAGATTTAATAAAAGAAGCATAAAGGAAAACTGCTAAGATATTTTAGAACCAGAGGGCAAAACAGAAATTGAAAGAATCTACCAACCACCTCCTTAAAGAAATACCAAAATGAAAATCCCAATAAAATCATAGCCAAAATTCAAGAGCTCCCAGGTAAAGGAAATAATACTGAAAGCATTCATACAGCCATATTCAGAATCATACAAGATATAGCAACTATCATTGTAAATGAATGTGGGTTTTGAATATGATATTCTGGAAGGTAAATGAGGTACAAGCACAACCAAGAGTAACCTATCCCGTAAAACTAAGAATAAACCTATTGGAGGTGGGGATGAATATTTAATGAAATAGTAGACTTTCAGGCATTTATAATGAAGAGAGGGTGAGGGAGCCAAGATGGTAGAGAAAAGCCAGGGACTCACCTAAGCTCTTTCCAAAGATCCTCCAAACAACTTTTAATAATACCTCAAAACCAAATCTAGAGTAGTAAAACCCACAAAAAGATGGGGTGAAACAATTTTCTAGCCCAAGACAACTTAAAGATCAACAGAAAAGGTCTGTTGCACTGGAGCGAGAGTGAAGAACAGTCCAGCATGGGCCATGCTACAGCAAACTAGCTATATGTTGTTTTTTCCCATTTAATAGTATTTATTTTTTTCCAATTTCATTTCATGTAAAGATATAGTTTTAAACAGTCATTTTTGTAAGATTTTGAGTTCCAACTTTTTTTCTCCCTCCTTCCCCTCCCCTTTCCCCATGATGGCATTTAATCTGATATAAGCCATACATACACAATCATATTAAATATTTTTCCACATTACTCATGTCATGAAAGAAGAATCAGAACAAAAAGGAAAAACCATAAGAAAGAAAAACAAGAGAAAATAGCGTGCTTCAATCTGCATTCAGATTCCACAGTTCTTTCTCTGGATGTGGACGGCATTTTCCATCACAAGTCTTTTGGAATTGTCTTAAATCATCGTATTGCTGAGAAGAGCTAACTCTATCAAAATTGATCATTGCCCAATATTACTGTTACTGTACACAATGTTCTCCTGGCTCTACACAGTTCACTCAGCATATGTTCATCTAAGTCTTCCCAGGCTTTTCTGAAATCTGCCTGCTCATCCTTTCATAAACAAAATAGTATTCTATTACATTCATATGTCACAACTTATTCATCTATTCCCCGATTGATGGGTCGTTCCCTCAATTTCCAATTCTCTGCCACCACAAAAAGAGCTGCTATAAGTATTTTTGTGCGTGTGGGTCCTTTTCCCTTTTTTATGATCTCTTTGGGATAAAGACATAGTTTCCTGGGTCAAAGACTATGCACGATTTGATAGCCCTTCGGGCATAATTCCAATTTGCTTTCCAGAATGGTTAGATCAGTCAGTTCATGGCTCCACCAAACGATGCATTAGTGTTCCAATTTTCCCACACTCCTCCAACATTTCTTTTTTGTCATATTAGTAATCTGATAGGTGTGAGATGGTACTTCAGAGGATTTTTTTTGATTTGCATTTTTATAATCAATAGTGATTTAGAGCATTTTTATGTGACTATAGACAGCTTTAATTTCTTCATCTGAAGACTGCCTATTCACATCCTCTGATCATTTATCAGTTGTGGAATGACTTGTATTCTTATAATTTTTTTAATTTAATTTTAAATTTATTTATTTAACATATTTTGTTTTCAGCATTGATTTTCACAACAGTTTGAATTACAAATTTTCTCCCCATTTCTACCCTCCCCCCCACTCCAAGATGGCTTATAAATTTGACTCTGTTTTCCATATATTTTAGAAACGAGGACTTATTAGAGAGACTGGCTGTAAAAATTGTTTCCCAGTTTTCTGCTTTCCTTCTATTCTTGGTTGTGTTGCTTTTGTTTGTGCAAAAACATTTCAATTGAGTGTAATCAGAATTATCCATTTTGCATTTTATTATCCTTTCTATGTCTTGTTTGGTCATAAATTCTTTCCTTCTCTATAGATATGACAGGTAAACTATTCCTTAGTTGCAGGTTTTTAGGGTGCCTGAATCAGTGACACCATTGACCATTTCTGTACCTCACACAGATGTTAAAGGCTTCAGACCACTGGGCAGAAGGAGATTACAGGGGCCCATTCTCTGGCATTGGAGGTAGGACTTGCTTGCATTGCCCATACATAGATCTGGTTTACATTTCTAGGTCTTAGTTTCAGGGCAAAAAGTAGTACTAGCAATACAGAACATACAGCCACAGGGAACTAGAATCCTGGTCACAATTCCAGGGAATAAGTTGTTGCTTGTGGTCACTCACAGACAAGAGCACAGTCCAGGAGAATAATAAACACATCTCTCCCTAGATCATTCCACCTTGCAAGAACTGAAAATTTACATGTACCCAGAGTTATTTCTGAAAATGACTGCACAAAACAAAACAAACAAAAAACCCTCAAGCTTGAGACAGTGTCTTCTACACTCCAGAAGCACAGTTAAAAGTCAAGCACTAGGCTGGAAAAAATGAGCAGACAGCAGAAAAATATCATGACCATAGAAAGTTGCTATGGTGACAGAGAAGATTTAAAACAAAGTCAGAAGACAATAAAATAAAAATAACTGTATTGAATGCCTCAAAGAAAAATACGAGTTAGTCTTAGGCCATGGAAGAGCTCAAAAGGGATTTTCAAAATCAAGTAAGAGTGGTAGAGGAAAAATTGGGAGGAGAAATGAGAATGATACAAGAAAATAATAATAAAAAGTCAGTAACTTGGTAAAGGAGGCCACCTCCAAAAAAGTGAAGAAAATAACACCGTAAAAAACAGAATAAGCCAAATTGTAAAAGAGACACAAAAATCCAATGAAATTTAGAATACCTTGAAAAGCAGAATTGGCCAAATTGGTAAAAAAAGAAATACAAAAATTCACCAAAGAGAACAATTCCTTAAACAACAGCAGTGACCAAATGGAAAAGGTGTTAGAAAAGCTCACTAAAGAAAACAATTGCTTAAATATTATAATTGGGCAAGTGGAAGCTAATGATTTTATGAGATTTTATGACACATTAAGAAAAAGTGAAACAAAAACAAAAGAATGAAAAAAATAGAAGACAATGTGAAATATTTCATTGGAAATACAACTGTCCTGGAAAATAGATTGAGGAAAGATAATTTAAGAATTATTGTACTGCCTGAAAGCTTTGATTAAAAAAATCTAAACTATGTATCATCTTTAAATACATTAGCAAAAGAAAAGTGCCCTGATATTCTGTAACCAAAGGGTAAAATAGATATTGAAAGAATCCACTAATCACCTTTTGAAAAAGATCCCAAAATTCTAAGTCCCAGGAATGCTATAATCAAATTTCAGAGCTACAAGGGCAAGGGGAAAATATTACAAGCAGCCAAAAAGAGAAAGAATAAAACAAATATTGTAGAGCCACAGTAAGGATAATACAAGATCTAGCAGTCAATATATTAAGGGATTATAGAGCTTGGAATATGATTTTCTGGAGGACAAAAGAGCTAGGATTAAAACAAAGAATTACCTACCCAGGAAAACTAAATATAATCCCTTCAGGGGAAAAAATGGATATTCAGTCAAATAGAGGAGTTTCTTGATGAAAAGACCAGAGCTGACTAGAAAATTAGAGTTTCAATCACAAGACCCAGAAAAATATAAAAAGGTAAACAGGAAAGAGAAATCCTAAGGGATTCAATAAGGCTAAACTGTTTAAATCCTACATGGGAAAATTATACTTACAACTCTTAAAAACTTTATCATTATTAGGGCAGTTAGAAGGAATGTACATAGATATAGGGCATGAGTATGATTTGAATGTGAAATATAAAAATAAATATGAAAAATAAGGGGTAATAGAGAGAAATGCACCAAGAGAAGAAAAAGAGAGTGTTAGAATGGGGTAAATTTTCTGACATAAAAGAGGCACAAAAGATCTTTCATACTGGAGGTAGGGGGAGGATGTAAATCTACATTTCATCAGGATTGGCTTAAACATGCACATTCAGTTGGGTATGTAAATCTATTTTGCCATACAAGAAGTAATAGGGGAAGAGCATAAGAGAAAATGGAGAAGCACAATAGAAGGGAGTTCAGATTTGGGGAGGTAAAGGTCAGAAGCAAAATACTTTTGAGAATAGCGTAAAAAGAGAGAGTAGGATAAGAGGGCAAAAGAGGATTCATGGAAATACATAGCAATCATAATTCTGAAAAAATTTTCAAATAAGTTTCTCTGATAAACATCTAATTTCTCAAATATATAGAGAACTGAGTCAAATTTATAGTAATGTGTCATTCCTCAATTGATGAATGATCAAAAGATAAGAACAGGCAGTTTTCAGGAAAAAAATAATTAAAGGTGTTTTATATAATCATATTTTTAAAATTCTTGAAATCACTATTGATTAGAGGTATATAAGTTAAAACACTTTTGAAACATTACCCCACACATATGAAATTGGCGAATATGACAGAAAAGGAAAATGACAAATGTTGGGGGATGGGTGAGAAAATTGAAACACTAATGCACTGTTGGTGAAATGGTCTAATGATTCAATCATTCTGTAGAGCAATTTGGAACTATGCCCAAAGGGCTATAAAACCATGCATACATATGCCCTTTGTACAAGCAATAGCATTATTAGGTCTATATTTGGAGGAGATAAAGAACCAAAAAAGAAAGAAGACCTATGTGTATAAAAATATTTATAGTAGCTCTTTTAGTGATGGCAAAGAATTGGAAACTGAGGGGATTCCCACCAATTAGGGAATGGCTGAACAAGATGTGGTATATAAATGTGATATAATACTATTATACTATCAGAAATGATGAGCAGGATGCTCTCAGAAAAAAAAAAAACATGGAAAGACTTACATTAACTGATGGGAACTGAAATGAGCAGAAACAGGAGAATGTTGTATACAGAAATAACACTATTGTATGATGAGCAATGGTATGATGATTTCCTTTTCTCAGCAATAGAATGATCCAAGATAATTCTGAAGGACTTATGATGAAAAATGCTATCCATCTTCAGAGAAAGAAGTGATGGAGTCTGCACGCAGGTCAAAGCATTCTTTTTCATCACTTTTTCCTTTTTTGTCTGTGTTTTCTTTCACAACATGACTAACATGGAAATGTTTTGCATGCCTGCACATATATTATCTATATCAAATTTCTTACCTTCTCAATGAGGAGGAGAGTAAAGGACAGGACGGAGAGAATTTGGAACTCAAATATTTTTTAAAATGTTAAAAATTATTTTTACATGTAAATTGGGGCAAAATATTAAGTAAAATGTTTATTACAAAAAATGATGAAAAAACAGAGGACTTATAGCAAACATGAGCGGAAACAGTCAAGTCAGTCAGAATTAACAATGGTGAGATTCAACAATATTCAAGGAGTTTGGGTTAAAAAATTGTAAGAGTTGTAGGAAAATACCTCATTTGGACTTTTTTTGGGGGGCGGGGATTGAGTGGGTAAAGACTTGATCACGTTTGCAGGTAGAAACAAAGAATGAGAGATAAAGGGGGAGGGGACAGGACAGACACATGAGCAGACATGGACAAATAGATGGAAAGACAAAGACACAGGCACAGGCACAGAGACACAGAGACATCTGGACAGAAACAGAGATTGACAGAAAGAAAAAGAGACATGAGAAAATAATAGGATTACTCTGCTAGAGAATGTGGGCATGGATGGGATTCAATGTACACAGTGGGTTGGTCTTGGCAAGAAGAAGGGATATCTCTTTTAAAAGAGATTGGAATAAAGGAGATAGTCACAAGTTACCTTGCTAAACCTCAGGCTCCTAATCTATTAAATGAGTACTTTGGACTAGCCAATCTGTACTTTCCCTTCGGGGCTCTAAATCTGTGATTTTATAATGACTCCCTATTAGTGCTCCTTCTACTACACCTACATCCTGGTAGTTAAGGAACACAACGTGCTTTTCTGTTTAAATGATATCCATTCCCACTAGTCTCTATCTCTAGTTGTAGATGGTCATGATATGAGGAAATTTTTTTTAAAAAAGTTTTTTTTTCCACAT
Source organism: Trichosurus vulpecula (assembly GCF_011100635.1). Lineage (NCBI taxonomy): Eukaryota > Metazoa > Chordata > Mammalia > Diprotodontia > Phalangeridae > Trichosurus > Trichosurus vulpecula. The sequence goes on along the minus strand of NC_050576.1, from coordinate 177,257,985 downwards.
GTAAGAAATCTTGGTTATATTGCTCTTTTATTTGATATTTTCACATCTGTTGTTGAATTAACCCATTCAGGTATCTGAAAAATGTCTCTAAAATCTTAATCCCATCATCACCAAAATGTCATTCCTCTTCTGTTTGATGTCCACATACTCAATAAGACAGTAATTTCAAATAACTGAGTGATGCATTAGGAATAAAGTTGTGGTTTTCTTGCAACCACGGTTCTATACATCCAGAAACTTTTGAGATGTCAGGTTGGCTGCAAACCTGGAGCTTTTGGATTTTTGCTGGCAGATCCAAGGCAAGGGCATTTGAGCACTGTCCAGCTGAGTGACCAGAAAAAAAAGTTGCCAGAAGAAATTCCACTACTTCAAAGGTGACAGCCTTTTTGCCATGGTTGGAATCTCTGGTGAACAGTTCACTATGCATCTGGTGATTATGAAATCTCATTTCATTACACTACTAATTTACAGGGAATGAAATTATAAACAAGGTGATTACCAAATGTAATTTATGGCCCATGTAATTATATAGCTGTCAAAGTGGTTCTGGCAGCTGAATTGACTTCCTTTATACAGAAGAGGCCTGAATTTTTTCCTGGTCTACTGAGTTTAATTGTCCACAGCTGAAAATATATGTATTTTTAGGTTGGGGGGGAGGGAGAGGCACTGCAAGATCAGCATCTCTAGAAATTTTGCCCATTGACTTTTTCCTCCCTTCAGCTTAAGAAAAATGGCTTTTGGTTAAAGGAAAAGAATAAGTTCTACTCCTAGGGGGTGGTGTGGAGGAAAGAGTGTGGATTGGTTTAATACAATAGCAATATGAAATAATAAAAATAAGAGGTTTTTTCATAAAAAAAACTACTTCATTGCAGATAATTTTTAACATATCTTTTTTTTTGGTCCAGAATTATGATTTCATCACTGTAGGAAAATAATGGTGAGGAAATGTCCTCTACTAGTGAATATCAGCAGTTAACTCCTCATCATTTAGTCTTAGAAAATTGTCTGTGCTCTTGAAAGGTTGACTTGCCATGGGTTAATACCTAATATTTTTCAAAAGGCAGATTTGAACCCATGTTCCCCCCCAAATGAGACTCTTCTGTCTATTATGCCATTCTGATGTTCAAGCAAGTAAATTGAATAGTTAAAATCAGGATGAGTGCAGTAAAAACAACAAATACAATCAATCCTACATTTCCTCATTGCTTAGGAGGAATAAGTTCAACTCTGACCAATGAGGAAATCTTTAGTAAACTAAGTTTGGTCACCACAGTCAGGCATTGCATACCATGTCAGTGACCTAGTACTTCATACACATGGCCACTGAAAAGAGATGTACTTTATGCCTAAGTAACCATTAGAAAAGTGATGATGAAGATAATGCTGCTGATGACAATGATGATAATGATGTTAACAAACCCTTCAAATCCCAATCCACAGACCATGTTGTGAGAAGGCTGAGTAAATGATAAAATAAGAAAATTCTAGACAGAGTGCTGCTGTACACTGGTTGCTACATGTGTTGTGACACCATGACAGTACTGGTGTTTTCCTAGGAAGAATGGTGAGATATTGGACAATTAGGGTGGGGAGATACCACTGATTGTGTTAGCACCTCAGCTAGAGATGGAAAGCTACTTCAATGAACCTAAGAAATAAGAAGAGTAGCACACAGTAATAGACAGACCCTATTTGAAACTATTGTCATAATCACCTTGAAATGGAGGATAGAGAGGGTTACCATAAAAATTTCTGATATCAATAAAGTAATATACATTATCATTAATCAGAAATACTACTATTTTACCTTCTAAATATGCTTCAGTGCTGATTCATACTCCAGAGCAGGGAAACCATGAATGTACATGAAATGGAATAAGGATATAAATATTTTCATATATACCAGTGTTATATATCTATATCTGGATATATATAAATATATATATATATATACATGCATACATACATATATATGTATATATAATTTAAAAATCAGAAAAAAACATCTTATAAGTTGTAGACAGTGTTTTCCTACTAAATTTTTCTCAGTCAGAGCTGCAGATCCAAATAACAAAATATATTGCTAACTAGTGAAAGGCAATAAACAAACATATACTTTTCTTTAAGCCTAGATGTCATGCAATAAAAGAAGAAATCAAGAAGCTACAGAAATAAGAAGAAAGAATCAAAAAATGTCTGAGGTCACTGAAAATCTTTACTTCATAACTACTACAGAAATTATAAGAGACATTTTTAAAACTTTAAAATCTCAAATGATTTTGAAAAGGAGATGGCCATACTTAGAATGAAAGTTCAAAAAAACACTTTTTACAGATGCTTTCTTGAATCCAACCAGATTACCATTTATGCCAAAACAGAGTAACTTTAAAAAAGCTGGTCCCTGAACAATTTATCCTTATAGTATTGAGAAGGACAGGCAGCCAGGTGGTACAGTAGATAGAGTGTGGGTCCGGGAGTCAAGAAGAATCATATTTCTGAGTTCAAATCTTTCCTCAGACACTAGCTGTATGACCCTGGGCAAGTAAGTTAACCCTGTTTTCCTCAGTTCCTCATCTGTAAAATGAGCTGAAGAAGGAAATGGTAAACTACTCGAGTACCTTTGTAAAGAAAACCCCAAATCGGTCATAAAGAATCAGACATGATTGAAAATGACTGATCAACAACAAAAAGAGCCAGCTCAACCTTACACCCTAGAATCAATTGTTAAATTTTCAGTGAGAGTGATTATATCTCTGAAATTGACAAACACCACCAATTAGGCCTTGATTTATTGTTTTTATGTTGTCTAGATTTAAGAAAGTAATGGAAAAGCTAATATTGCAGACTAAGCTTAAAAATGTTCTGTAATTTTTTTTTCAGAGAGTTCATTTTTAAATGTTCACCAGCCCAACTCTATACCTAAGTAGTAGTAATATGCAGAAGCCAGGATAAGAACAATTCTTTTTCCTGCCATGCAGCAGAATTTAACTAATGTAGGAGTGAAATAATAAGTTTTCTTGTTTGCAATTTATTGTAGCACATTCAGTACTTTAAATCAAACAAAAAAATTATGAAGAAAAAAAGTGCAAATGATGTCATCAAAGAACTGAATGACCAAAGATGTGCTGTTCAGTAGAGTAATAACTGATAGATTATGTTCTGACTGAAATACAATGTCAAGAGAACTTGAGTAAGGCCCCAGGAATGTTGTTTGGACACTCTGTGTCAGATTCATGTAAGGACATGGCTAAGAGTTATACAAATGGGCAGCCATAGATGGTTTACAATTTGTATTTTTGAAGGAAAAGATACACATACATATACATATATATGTGTGTGCATACACACATGCTCATATGTATATATACACAGAAATATACATACATATACACACATAAGTATATACACACGTGTATCTATACACTATATATATATATATATATATAAAATCACAGACCCACTGGAGTTTTAGAATAAAAGGTTGATTTAAAAATATTTATTTAATAATGGTGACAAAATGCAGTAACTTATCTAGGAAATGGCCTATTAGTAGGAGAAGTTTCAAAAGTCATTCCTTACCTTAGTAGGCAAGGAATTCAGAGAGGTCCTTCTGTAGCACAGGAAAGAATTGAAGATCTGTTCATCTCTTACTGAAAATATATATGTTTTCTCACCTATTCCAATCCTATGCATCCAGCTTGGCTATCCACATGGCCTCAATTTCTGATAGAAAGCTTCCTACCCTCTTTTATTTGCCAAGTCCTATAATGGCCACAGTGTTTACAAAATCATTTGCTTGACTGAAATATTCTGCCTGTTTTGATGCAACTCAGGCAAAGATTTAGAAAATGTACTCCCTACAATACTTCACTTCTCAGCAGAGGTACAGCCAATAGGCCAGAGTTTATTAGGGAAACATATTTACAATCAACTTTTTGGTATGGCATTGTGAGTAGGAGACAGTAACAGCCAACAGTTCCTCTAAGTTAATAAAAAATCACAGTGGGAAATGAAGCCCAGGGAATCCTTCTTTTCTTTATGATCAGGAAATTCAGTTTCAGGTTCACAAGGCTTTAAGATAAACTGATTTTCAAGCAGTGTGAACTTTTGCACCAGTAGAAAAAAGAGGAAAAATAGGAAGGGAACAAAAAAATAGACTTTAGCAGGATAGAAAATAATTTTAGCTTCTAATGACTTGGGTGTTAATTGTTATTACTTTGTCATTTTTATGCTTCTTCAAGATAGTTTTTAACAATTATGAATTTCCTGGATGCTTGTACACTGGGCTACACTCTGTGCAGAGGGAAGTGGTGGCATACATCACATGGTCTCACTTCTTTTAATGAAGTCAAATCATGTTCGTTATTCTTGCTTTGGATACAGTCAATCTAATTTGCAAAAAAAAAAAAAAAGATGGCTCAAATATCTACTTCTTTTACTAATGCATGTTTTATTTCTATATCAATGGCATTATTCCTCTCTTTTTCTGCACTTGTAGTCCCCTCAAGAAATGGGAGTAATGAAAACCTGGAGAAGGGGAGGTGCTTCTTACTCTTTAAATATATTTGGAAATGGAATTATGTCTGGATAACTAATATGATACTCTATTTTTTATAGAAAAAAAAGCTTTACCCAATAATAGGAGAATGGTCTACTATTTATTCTTTCTTCCTCTATCCCAATAAAAATTCAAAACCCAGGTCAACATTTTTTTCAACGTATCATGAATCTGCAGGATCAGATGAATTTGCAAGTAAATGCTAACACCCTTAAAAACATCTGATATCAACACTATATACTTTGTTTGAAAAATAGTGAGAGAAGAATCCTACCAAGTACCATCTATGAAGCAAATTTTGTCCTTATAACTTAACCAGGGAGAGATAAACAAAGAAAGAAAATTATACTGCACCATTTCTTAATAAATAAAATGAAAGAATATTGGATAAAATATTAGCAAAAATGATCCAAAAAATCATTTAAAAGATCATGCATTGTAATTAGTTAGAATTTTTACCATTAACATAGAACTGGTTCAATATATTAATGATAAAATGTTATAAAGCATATTACCAATAAAGAAATGAGCTTTCTTATAAAATTCAACACTCGAATTTTAAAAATTCATAATCATAGAGTTAAATGGATAATTCCTCGATGAGGTAAAGAGTCACTCAAAACCAAGAGCTAGCATTATCTGGAACTGAAATAAATAAATAACCATATATACATACACACATGCATATGCATATATATATATATATATATATATATATATATATATATATATATATATAATGTTCTTGACAATAAGCTCAGAGGTAAAGCAAAGATGTCTGCTGTCACCATTATCATTTAACATAATTCTAGAAATGCTAGCTATACCAATGAGATAAGAAAAATGTTATTGTAAGAATAAGCAGTGGTAAACAAGAAAAATAATTTCATTTTTTAAAAAAATGATGTGAAAGTTTAATTAAAGCATATAAAAAACCAACTAAAATTATTTGAAATAAGTGTTGCAGTAAAGTAAGAGAATACAAAATAAATTCATGAAAGTCATGAGTTTTTCTCTGTATTACCACCAAAACTCATCAAAAAGTAAAAAAGTCATTCCATATATAATCACTGCAGAATGAATAATTCATTTGAGTATTCTTACAAATATATACTCAAGTATTATGTGAATACAATAATAGAATATATTTTACAGAAATAAAAATAGATCTAAATAATTAACAAGATTTTAAGTGTTCATGATTTAACTGCATCAATAAAATAAAGATGAAAATATTACAAAAATTGATTAATACATTCAATGTCATATCAATAAAAAATCAAATGGCCTCTTTATAGAGAAGGACAAAGTTATACCACAAGTCACTTGGAGGAATAAGAGTTCTAGATCCCTGTAGTAAATAATGAAAAAAAGTGGCAAGGAAAAGACCCTAGATCTCAAATCTCATATCTCAAAACCAAATTTAAAAAAAAACAACAACAATTTATTGCTGGCTTAAAAAACAAAAGTTTAGCAGTTGAACAGATTAGGTATACAAGATACACAAGACCCAGAAACAATCAAGCATTGTGTTCATTTTTATTCATTATTCTAAAATAATATTTTATTTTTACCAGTTGCCTGTAAATATCATTTTTAACATGTTTTTAATAAAATTTTGAGTTCTTAATTTTTTCTCCCTCCCTCCTTCACATTTCCTCTCCTCAAAATGGCAATCAATCTGATATAAGTAGTCATATAAACATGAATGCACTAATACACCACTGATTAGATAAATGCAAATTAAAACAACTCTGAGGTACCACCTCATACCTATCAGATTGGCTAATATGACAGAAGAGGAAAATGATAAATGTTGGAGAAGATGTGGGAAAACTCGGACAGTAATGCATTGTTGGTGGAGTTGTGAACTCATCCAACCTTTTTGGAGAGAAATTTGGAAATATACCCAAAAGGCTATCAAACTGTGCATACTCTTTGACCCAACAATACCATTTCTAGGTCTGTATTCCAAAGAGATCATTGAAAAGGGAAAAGGATCTACATGAACCAAAAAATATTTATAGAAGCTCCTTTTGTGGTGGCAAAGAATTTGAAATTAAAGGGATGTCCATCAATTGGGGAATGGCTGAACAAGTTATGATTTATGAATGTAATGGACTATTATTTTGCTATAAGAAATGATGACCAGGCAGGTTTCAGAAAAGCCTGGAAGACTTAGATGAACTGATGCTGAGTGAAGTGAGCAGAACCAGGAGAGCATTATACACAGAAACAGCAACATTGTGAAATGTTTAGCAATAATAGGCTTAGCTCTTCTCAGCAATGTAATGATCCAAGACAATTCCAAAGACTCATGACAGAAAATAATATCCATGTCCAAAAAAAGAACTATGAAGTCTGAATGAAGATCTAAGCATACTATTTTCACCATGTGTGTATGTGTGTGTGTCTGTCTGTCCATCTTTTTCCTTTTGTTCTGTTTCTTCTTTCACAACATGACTAATGAGGAAATATGCTTACATCATTACACATATATAACCTATATCAGATTGCTTGTTTTCTTGAAGAGGGGAGAATGTGAGAAAGGGAGGGAGAAGAAAAATTTGGAACTCAAAGTCTTATAAAAATGAATGTTGAAATCTACCTTTACATGTAATTAGAAAAAATACTATTTACAAAAAAATACTAATGAGGTCATGAATGTATGAAAAACAGTTACCTATAGAAACTCTTTACATTAAATTTATCTAAAATGTCTGCTCTACAAGATGTCTAGGAACTTCAAAGATCACAAAAAAAGGAAAATGAGAATTATTGAAGGATCACAAAAAATACAGATGGACTGCTACACTCAGTACAACTATGAGATTATTCAACTATGCCTCAAATCAATTTGGAACTATAACCTGCAAACTCCCTTAAAATGTCTATTTGTTTGAATCACTAATATCATTATTAGATTTATACCCCCAAGAGAGCAAAGAAAGTGAGGAAGAATTCATAAGTACAGATAATACTGAGAGCCACACTTTTTAGTATAGCAAAGAACAGGAAATAAAGTAGGTGCCATTAATTGAGGAGTTACTGAAAAAATTTTGATTTAGGAATATAAGGGAATATCAGTGCATCAATATAAATAATGAAAAGGACATATTCAAATAAATTTAAAAGGAATTGTATGAATCTATACAGAGTGAAGTGAGCATAATCAGGAGAACAATGATTACAATATTGTAACTAAAAACAGAATTGCAAGACTTAGGAATTCTGATCAATAAAATGGCCAGTGATGATCTCAGAAGACATTTCTTTCTCTTGACTGAGAGATTATGGACTAGAGGTGAAAAATGAAATGAAAACTGAACAGAAGTGCACACATTCAGATGTTTCCAAAATGTGAATTTGTTTTTTATAAGTGTACCTATTTTGGTTATTAGGGAGAGCTTCTCTGTGTCTCTCTGTGTGTGTTTCTTTGTTTTTCTGTGTGTCTCTCTGTCTCTCTCTTTCTCTGTCTTTGTCTCTCTCTGCCTCCCTCTTTCTTGGTCTCTTTCTGTCTCTGTCTCAGTCTCTCTCTCTCTCTCTCTTTCTCTCTTTCTCTCTCTCTCAATTAGCAAAGAGAAAGGAATAAGAGGGTCAAGATAGTAATACTAACAATGTAAGGAAAGGGGAAAATTTCAACGAATTATTAATATAAATATGAGAGCAGTAGAAAGTTCTGAAGAAAACACAGATACACAGTGCTTTGCTGGAACTAGAATGTTAAATTTGAATTATGAAAAAAAACCAACAAGATGCATGTAGTAGAAAATCATACGCAACATAAACTCACTATTTCATATGTAATTTTTGTATTCCTTTGTATATTTAAATGGTTCTTTTTCTTTATGTGCAAATTATTTGCAAAAATATTCAAAAATCACAAATATAAAAGGCAAAGAATTGGGAGAGAGAAAATAGTAAGGGCATTGGAGGTCTCATCATAAGATATAACCGCAAAAACAAACAAACAAACAAACAATCAAAAACCCTAAAACAACTGTCTCCTTACTAGTATCATGTATATAAGCCAGTTCTCAACAGAGAAGTTTTAAATTAATTTCCTCTTCTATTTAAAATGGATTTGTACACTGGTACAAATACTATCAGTGGGAGAAAGTTAATTTTTTTTTACTTGAAGCCTAGACATCCACTGGACTTTGCACAGGATGTGCATCTCCTGATTTATGTCTCTTTCAATGCAGTGAAATTTACATTTCTTGTCTTTCATTTTTCCCTCCTTTGTTTTAAGGTATTTGTGAAAATGAATTTTAAAATGCATTTTCTTAGTGAGATGGGTGTGACTTCCCTCTAACTTCTCTCTTCAACTCTCTCTACTATGGTTGGCAAAACTCTTGAGTGCCTTCTTTACCCTTTCTTGGAGGCTGGAAAAAAATTATATTTGTAGCTGGCTCATTGATCTTGATAAGCTGGCCATATTTAATTTGAGCAGCTACTACTTACCCACACTTGTAAAAATTTTAATGTCCCTGTGGCCAAGAAAAGGGGTGTTTAAATGGGCATCGTTTTTCATAACAATAGGACTAGATGCATTCAATCAGATAACCAGGTAAACTGTGAAACGCTTGATTTGGGCAGAGGAATGAAGGAAAGAGTTCACCTGGGCTCACATCAACAGAACATCAGTTTTGTACATTTCTTTCTGCTGTAAGTCAATATCATGAATCTTCTTTAAACTTCAGGCTAATCAGCAGTGATTGTACCATATGCCAGACATCATGGGACAGAACCAGAGCATTTGTCACATCCATTCAAAAGCACTTTCTGGATATAATTTCTTCCCCCTCCTCCACTTTTACTTCTGTCACCTGTTATTTAGTTCATTAAAAGAATATTGGCTTAATTTCATCTGGCAAGCTGGTGAAGTTGGCTGGGATTTGGGGTACCACAGGAAAACTAAAATGTGGCAAATTATTGATTTGTTTCTTTTCTGGGAAAGGGAAAAGAAGGAGAGATATACTCATTTTCAAACTAGAAGTCTCAAAGAACAGTGATTTCTGACTCTCTTGAGAAATCATTTGCAAATGGGCTTACTTGATTCATATGTGAATCAAGTCTAATGAAGAATGACTATAGAACCCCAGAGCATTAGTCCCTTGTACATTTATGAAATAGATTTACTTTTCATAGACCAAGAAGGAAAATGGGAACACAGTTGAGCAATCAGATAAGATAAGAACATCTCTGTCTGGACACTAGTAGTAAAAATGGAATTCATTTAAAAGCTATTTGTTACCTCACTATGTAGTGTAGGTCATGGTGAATCCAGAGAATCAATTTATCAGAATAATATTTTAGAAGTAACATAACTTGCTAAGTTCCTTTGGAAGAGAATTATAGTATGTCATTTTTAGAAATGAATCTTAGAGCTCACTTACAACACCCCCAGAACTTTGGCAGATTAGGAAAATGAGGTCAGAAACTATTAAACAAACAAACAAACTTAAGAGTGATTACACTGGCAACTAATTGTAAAGTTCGGGCCAGAACTCAGGTATCTTGATTACAAAATTTGAGAACTTTACATAAATCACACCATGGATATATCTAAAACTTGAATGCATTTTCTTTTTATGAAAAACATTGTCATTGTTATCTTTTATTTTTAAGTATTTTCATTTTCTGAATATATCTCTTTCCCTTACACAGTGATCCATCCTTTATAATGATTTTTAAAAGGAAAGAGATGAAAGCAGATCTGCAAAACTAGCCAACACATTAACCAAATAGGAAAACATAATGCAATGCCCTACACACATCATCCCATACCTTCCAAAATAAGAGAGTGAGTTGCATGGTTTCATGTCTTCTCCAGGCATTTAGCATGCTAGTTTTAATGATAGTGTTCAACTGAGTTGCTGTGGTTATTTCCATTTACATTGTTGTAGCAATGGTGAATATCTGTCATTTTTTGCCTTTATAATCTGCATGTAAGTGTTCCATTGTAGCTTGGAATTCTTCATATTCTTCTTTTCTTTTTTTTTCTTTTTTTAATGTGGATGAAACAAGTCTACTCTGAAAAATGATGTCTTCAAGAATTATATTTCAAAAAAAGAAAAAAAACTCAATCTGAACTTAAAGTGTCTAAGGGTGGGGGCAGATGCAAGATGGTGGCTGGAAAGAAGGGACTTGCTTAAGCTGTCCCTCACATCCCACCAGAAACCTGTAAAAACTGGCTCTGAACAAATTCTAGAGCTGTGGAACCCATGAAATAGCAGAGGGAAGCAGGTCTCCAGCCCAGGATGGCCTGGATGGTTGCTGGGAAGGGTCTGTCCCACAGTGCTGGAAGCAGAGTGCAGCCCAGCATGTGGCAGTAGGACAGAAAAACCAGGAGTTGACTGGAGCAGGCCTTGGGGCCATGAACTATTGAGCTGTGGCAGTTACCAGACCTCTCAACCCACAAACGCTAAAGACCACATCCGGCCATCATCCCTGTGGGTGGCGGAGGTGGTGCTGCAGTGAAGCTCCAGTGTCAGCTGCTTCCCCAGTCCCTAGTTCAGACAGTGGGAGGAATCAAGTACAAAGCAAGAGAAGGAGTGCAGGGCTTGCTTTGCCCTGCTTGGATCTGGGTCGCAATCCTGGTTGGTGTTTCCTGGGGGAGGAGGAGCACTGCTGTGACAGAACTTGCAGGGACAATGGAGTAGAAGTAACTCTGAAAACAGCAGCACAGCCCCTAATGCTTGGGACAAAGCACTCTCTACTCTAGAAGCAGTTATACCCTGACAAAAAGCACAGAGGTCAAGTAGCTTGCTGGAAACATGGCCAGGCAGTGAAAAAGGATGCAGACTCAGACTCGGAATCTAGAATCATTTCTGTGGTGACAAAGAAGATCAAAACATACAGCCAAAAGAAATCAACAAAGTCAAACAGCCTACATCAAAAGCCTCCAAGAAAAAATATGAATTGGTCTCAGGCCATAGAAGAGCTCAAAAAGGATTTGGAAAAGCAAGTTAGAGAAATAGAGGAAAAATTGGGAAGAGAAATGAGAGTGATACAAGAAAACCATGAAAAAGAAGTCAATGACTTGCTAAAGGAAACCCAAAATAATACTGAAGACAATCATACCTTAAAAAATAGACTAACCAAATGGCAAAAGAGCTCTAAAAAGCAAATGAGGAGAAGAATGCCTTGAAAGGCAGAATTAGTAAAATGGAAAAGGAGGTCCAAAAGACCACTGAAAAAATACCACCTTAAAAATTAGATTGGAGCAAGTGGAAGCTAGTGATTTTATGAGAAATCAAGATAATATGAAACAGAACCAAAGGAATGAAAAATGGAAGACAATGTGAAATATCTCATTGGAAAAACCACTGATCTGGGGCCAGAAGCAACTGCAGCTGTAGTTCTGTCCTCAGAGCTGCACCACCTCTGTTGCCCCTGGGGTGGTGGCTGAACCCTAAAATCCTTTCACTCTGTCCCCATAGTTTTTCCCACTAACCTTCTCTGTTATCTTTGGTGTTTGTGGGTTGAGAAGTCTGGTAACTGCAACAGCTCACTGATTCAGGGTGCTAGGGCCTGTTCCACCTGGCTCCCAGTTTGTTTGGTCCTAGTGTAGGGCATGCTGGGCTTTGCTCTGCTCCACTCACAGCTCCTCAGTTTTAGACCCTTCCCTGCGACCATCCAGGCTTTTCTGGGCTGGAGCCCTACTTCCCTCGGTTATTTCATGGGTTCTGCAGCTCTATTATTTGTTCAGAGCTATTTTTAATAAGTTTTTGGAGGGACCTGTGGGGGAGCTCACACAAGTCCCTGCTTTCCTAAAAATATTAAAGAAAGAAAGAAAAAATAGCTTAAAAAAGAAAGAAAAACCACTGATCTGGAGAATAGATCCACGAGTAATAATTGAAAAATTATTGGACTACCTGAAAGCCATGATCAAAAAAAGAGACCAGACTTAATTTCTTTCAAGAAATTATTAAGAAAAACTTCCCTGATATTCTGGAACCAGAGGGCAAAATAGAAAGTGAAAGACTCCACAGATGGCCTCTTGAAAAAGATCCCAAAAGGAAAACTCCCAGGAATATTGTCACCAAATTCCAGAGTTCCCAGGTCAAGGAGAAAATACCACAAGCAGCCAGATAGAAAAAAAATTGAATATTGTGGAAACACAATCAGCATAACGCAAGATCTACTAGCTTCTACATTAAGGGATCAAAGGGCTTGGAATATGATATTCTGGAGGTCAATGGAGCTAGGATTAAAACCAAGAATCACCTGCCCAGTAAAACTGAGTATAATGCTCCAAGGCAAAATATGGATTTTCAATAAAATAGAGGACTTTCAAGCTTTCTCAGTGAAAAGACCAGAGCTGAATAGAAAATTTGACTTTCAAATACAAGAATCAAGAGAAGCATGAAATTGTAAACAAGAAAGAGAAATCATAAGGTACTTACTAAAGTTGAACTGTTTCGTTTACATTCCTACATAGAAAGATGATGTGTCTAATTCATGAGACCTTTCTCAGTATTAGGGTAGTTGAAAGGAATGTACATATGTGTATATAGACAGAAGGCACAGGGTGAATTGAATATGAAGAGATGATATCTAAAAAAAGAAAATCAAATTAAGGGATGAGAGAGGAATATATTGAGAGAGGGAGAAAGGGAGAGATAGAATGGGGTAAATGTTCTCACATAAAAGTGGCAAGAAAAAGCAGTTCCGTTGGAAGGGAAGAGGGGGCAGGTGAGGGGAAATGAGTGAATCTTATTCTCATGGGATTTGACCTGAGGAAAGAATAACATACACACTCAATTGGGTATCTTACCCCACAGGAAAGTAGGGGGAAGGACATAAAACGGGGGGATGATAGAAGGGAGGTCTGATAGGGGGAGGAGGTAATCAGAAGCAAACACTTTTGAAAAGGGACAGCATCAAGGGAGAAAATTAAATAAAGTGGGACAGGATAGAATGGAGGGAAACATAGTTAGTCTTTCACAACATGAGTATTGTGGAAGTGTTTTACATAATGATACATGTGTGACCTATGTTGAATTGCTTGCTTTCTTAGGGAGGGTAGGTGGGAAGGGAAGAGGGGAGAGAATTTGGAACTCCAAATTTTTAAATCAGATGCTCAATAAAAAGGTGTTTTGCATGCAATTGAGAAATGTTATATAGGGAATGGGGCTTGGAAATCTACCCTGCCCTAGAAGAAAGTAAGGGGAAAGGGTATGGGGGAAGGAGTGGGATGACAGAAGGGAGGGCTGATTGGGGAATGGGGCAGTCAGAATACATGCCATCTTGGAGTGGAGAGAGGGTAGAAATGGGGAGAAAATTTGTAACTCAAAATCTTGTGGATATGAATGTTGAAAACTAAAATATTAAATAATAAAATAATTGTTAAGAGAAAAAAAATAAAGTGTCTAAAGGCACTTCAAAAATAATTTGTTTAGTTTTAGTTTTCAGCATTCACTGCCATAAGATTTTGAATATTAAATTTTCTCTCGCTCTCCCCAAGACAGTGTGCAATCTGATATAAGTTCTACATATATATTCATGTTAAAAATATTTTCGCATTAGTCATGTTGCAAAGAATTAGAACAAATAGGAAGAGGGAGAGAGAGACATATGGGGAGAGAGAGAGCAAGAGAGAGAGAGAAAGAGAGAGAGAGAGAGAGAGAGAGAGAGAGAGAGAGAGAGAGAGAGAGAGAGAATATGCTTCAATCTGCATTCAGACTCCATAGTTCTTTCTCTGGATGTGTACCCATTTTGACTTTATCTTGGTATGGGGTGTAAGATATTGGTCTATGCCTATTTTCTGCCACACTGTTTTCCAGTTTTCCCAGAAGTTTTTCTAATAGGGAATGCTTATCCCAGAAGCTGGAGCCTTTGTGTTTAATAAACAATAGATTACTATAGGCATTGACTACTGTATTTTGCATATCTAACCTATTCCACTGATACAAGACTGTATTTCTTAGTGCCAAACAGTTTTGATGATTATTGCTTTATAATACAATTTAAGATCTGGTACAGCTAGGCCACCTCCCCTTGCATGTCTTTTCATTAATTCCCTTTCATTAATTCAGGATCTTTTGTTCTTCCGGATGAGTTTTGTTATTCCTTTTTCTAGCAACATAAAATATTTTTTGTTAGTTTGATTGGTATGGCCCTCTTGAAGTAAATTAATAAATTAATTTAAGTAGAATTATCATTTTTATCATATTAGTTTGGCCTCCCAGTGAGCAATAATATTTTTCAAATTATATAAATATGACTTTATTTGTATGAAACATGTTTTCTAATTGTGTTCGTATAGTTCTTGGGTTTGTCCTTGCTGGTAGACTCCTAAATATTTTATTATATCTACAGCAACTTTAAATGTAATTTATCTTTCTATCTCTTGCTGTTGGGATTTTTTAGTAATATAGAGAAATGCAGACAATTTATGTGGGTTTATTTTATAAACTGAAATTTCGTTAAAGTTGTTAATTATTTTAGCTACTTTTTTACTTGATTCTCTAAGTATACCATCATATCATCTCCAAAAAGTAATAGCTTTGTTTCTTCTTTGCCTATTCTAATTCCTTCAATTTATTTTTCTTCTCTTATCACTAAAGCTAACATTTCTAGTACAATATTGGCTAACGGTGGTGACAATAGACATCCTTGTTTCACCCCCAATCTTATTGGAAATACTTCTAGCTTATCCCCATTACATACAATGCTTGCTGATGGTTTTACATAGATGGTACTTATTCTTTTAAGGAAGATTCCATTTATTCCTACACTCTCTAGTGTTTTTAATAGGAATGGGTATTATATTTGTCAAATGCTTTTTCTGTATCTATTTAGATAATTATATGATTTCTGTTAGTTTGTGGTTGATATGGTCAATTATGCTGATAGTTTTCCTAATATCGAACCAGCCCTGCATTCCTGGTATAAATCCTACCTGTTCATAGCATATTATCCTCAAGATAAGTTGTTGTCATCTCTTTGCTAATATTTTATTTAAATTTTTGCATCTACATTTATTAGGGATGTTGGTTTCTAAATTTATTTCTTTGCTATGGCTTTTCCTGGTTTACTGTTAGTGCCATATTTGTATTATAAAGAGAATTTGGTAGGATTCCTTCTTTGCCTATTTTCCCAATTAGTTTATATATGATTGGAATTAATAGTTCTTTAAATGTTTGATATAATTCACTTATAAATCAATCTGGCCCTGGAGATTGTTTTCTTAGGGAGTTCATTGGTGGTTTGCTCAATTTATTTTTCTTAAATGTGGTTACTTAAGTATTTTATTTCTTTTTCTGTTAATCTGAGCAATCTATATTTTTTTTGGTAAATATTGATCCATTTCACTAAGATTGTCAAATTTATTGGCATACGGTTGGGTGAAATAACTCTGAATTATTGTTTAAATTTCCTTTTCGCTAGTGGTGAATACATCCATTTTACTTTTGATACTGATAATTTAGCTTTCTTCTTTCTTTTATTTAAACAAATTAACTATAGGTTTATCCATTTTATTGGTTTTTCTTTTATAAAACTAGCTCTTAGTTTTATTATTTCAATGCCTTCTTTAATTTCAATTTTATTAATCTTTCTTTTGTTTTTAAGAATTTCTAATTTGCTATTTAATTGGGAATTTTTAAGCTGTTCTTTTTCTAGCTTTCTTAGTTGCATGTGCAATGCATTGGTCTCTTCTTTCTCTCTTTTATTCATGTAAGCATTGAGAAATATTAAAACTTCCCCAAGAACTGCTTTCACTGCATCCCATAAGTTTTGTTATGTTGGCTCAATATTATCATTTTCTTAGATGAAGTTATTGATTGTTTCTATGACTTATTTGACCCACTCATTCTCTAGAATGAGGTTATTTAGTTTCAAATTAATTTTTAGTCTAGTATTCTATGGCCCTTTACTACATGTAATTTTTATTGCATCATGATCTGAAAAGGATGCATTTAATATTTCTGCCTTTCTGCACTGGATTTTGAGGTTTTTATGTTGTAATACATGGTAAGTTTTTGTATAAGTGCCATTTACCGCCAAGAAAAAAAATATATTCCTTTCTATCCCCATTCACTTTTCTCCAGAGGTCTACCATATCTTACTTTTCTAAAATTTTATTCACCTCTTCTTTCTTTTTTTTTATTTTGTGGTTATATTTATCTATATCTGAGAGGGGGAGGTTGAGGTCCCCCACTAGTATAGATTTGCTGTCTATTTCTTCCTCTAACTCCCTTAAATTCTCAGCTAAGAAATTGTGTGCTATGCCACTTGGCACATATATTTTTAATAATTATATTACTTCATTGTCTGTGGTACATTTTAGCACAACGTATTTTCTTTCCTCATCTCTTTTGATTAGATTTATTTTTGCTTTTGCTTTGTCTGAGATCAGGATTGCTAGTCCTCCTTTTTTTACTTCAGCTGAAGTGCAATATATTCTGCTCCAGCCTTTTACCTTTGCTCTATGTATATATGTCTGCTTCAAATGTATTTCTTCTAAGCAACATGGGATTATGGTGTTTAATACACTCTGATGTTCACTCCTGTTTTATGGGAGAGTTCATCCCATTCACTTTCATAGTTATGATTCCTGTCTATCTCATTCTCTACACCCTGTTTCCCTCCATGTTTATGATTTTGTCTCTCCTTTCTCCCATTTCCTCCTCATTGCTTTAATTTAATGCCTCCCACAGTCTACACTCCTTTCTATGTGCTCCCTCCCTTTTTTTCTCTTTTCCCTTACTATTTCTTACTACCCTTCTATCCAATCCCTCCCTTCTTTTTCCCCTTTAACTTCCTGCTTCCTATAGGGCAAGTTAGATTTCTATATCTGGTATGGTATTTTCTTTTTGAGCCAAATCTAATGTCATAAGGTTCAAACAATTCTTGCCTCCCTCCCTTCTTTCCCTCTACTATAATAGGTCTTTGTGCCTCTTCATGATATAATTTCCTCTTTTCTTACTCTTCCTTCCCTCTTCTCCCAGCACAATCCTTTTTCACCACTTAATTATTTTTTTTATCATCACATCAAAATCAACTTATACCTATGTCCTCTGTTTTTGTACACCCCTTCTAAATGTAACAATAACAAAATAGTTCTTGAGTTAGAAGTATCAAATATCATCTTCCCATGTAGGGATATAAACAGTTTAACCTAACCGAATAACATGTTCATATTTTTTTTCTTTCTTATTTACCTTTTTATTCCTCTTTTGAGTTTTATATTTGAAGATCAAATTTTCTGTTGAGCTCTGGTTTGGAAATCAACTATTTAATTGAATGTCCATTTCCTCCCCTGAAAGATTTTGTTCAATTTTGCTAGATAGTTTATCCTTAGTTGTAATCCAAGCTCCTTTGCCTTATGGAATAGAATATTTCAAGCCCTTCAATCTTTTTTTTTATGTTATCATTTTTTATTTAATATTTTAGTTTTCAACATTGATTTCCACAAGATTTTGAGTTACAAATTTTCTCCCCATTTCTGCCTTTCCCTCATTCCAAGATGGCATATATTCTGATTGCCTTCTTCCCCAGAAAGCCTTCCCTTCCTTCACTCCACACCCCCATCCTCTTTCCCATTGGTTTCTTGTGGGGCAGGGTAGATTTCTATGCCCCATTCCCTATATATCTTGTGTCTCAGCTGCATGCAAAAAACAACTTTTTTTTTTTAAAACATCTGCTTTTAAAACTTTGAGTTCCCAATTCTCTCCCCTCTTCCTTTCCACCCAACCTCCTTAGGAAAGCAAGCAATCCAACATAGATCACACATTTTTCATTATGTAAAACACTACCACAATGCTCATGTTGTGAAAGGCTAACTATATTTCTGTCCATCCTATCCTGTCCCCCTTTATTCAATTTTCTCCCTTGACCCTGTCCCTTTCCAAAAGTGTTTGCTTTTGATTACCTCCTCCCCCTGTCTGCCCTCCCTTTGATTATCCTCCCCTTTTTATCCCCTTCCCCTTACTTTCCTGTGGAATAAGATACCCAATTAAGTGTGTATGCTATTCCCTCCTCAAATTGAATCCGATGAGAATAAGATTCACTCATTCCCCCCGACCTGCCCCCTCTTCCCTTCCAACAGAACTGCTTTTTCTTGCCAATCTTATGTGAGATAATTTACCCCATTCTATCTCTCCCATTGTCCTCTCAATATATTTCTCTCTCACCCCTTAAATTTATTTATTTTTCAGGTATCATCCCTTTATATTCAACTCATCCTGTTCCCTCTGTCTATATTCCCTTCAACTCCCTTAATACTGAGAAAGGTCTCATGAATTAACCTTTCCATGTAAGAATGTAAACATAACAGTACAACTTTATTAAGTCCCTTATGAATTCTCTTTCTTGTTTACCTTTTCATGCTTCTCTTGATTCTTGTATTTTCTATTCAGCTCTGGATTTTTCACAGAGAAAGCTTGAAAGTCCTCTATTTTATTGAAAATCCATATTTTGCCTTGGAGCATAATACTCAGTTTTGCAGGGCAGGTGATTCTTGGTTTTAATCCTAGCTCTATTGAACTCCGGAATATCATATTCTAAGCCCTTCAATTCCATAATGTAGAAGCTGGAGATCTTGTATTATTTTGATTGTGTTACCATAATATTCAACATTCAAATTTTTTCATTCTGGCTGCTTGTGGTATTTTCTCCTTGACCTGGGAACTCTGGAATTTGGCTACAATGTTCCTAGGAGTTTTCTTTTTTGGGATCTTTTTTAAGAGGTGATCGATGGATTCTTTCAATTTCTATTTTGCCCTGTGGCTCTAGAATATCAGGGCAGTTCTCCTTGATAATTTCTTGAAAGATGATATCTAGGCTCTTTTTTTGATCATGGCTTTCAGGTAGTCCAATAATTTTTAAATTATCTCTCCTGGATCTATTTTCCAGGTCAGTGGCTTCTCCAATGAGATATTTCAAATTGTCTTCCATTTTTTCATTCCTGTGGTTCTGTTTTATAATATCTCGATTTCTCATGAAGTCACTACCTTCCACTGCTCCAGTCTAATTTTTAAGGTAGTATTTTCTTCAGTGGTCTTTTGGACCTCCTCTTCCATTTGGCTAATTCTGTCTTTCAAGGCATTATTCTCCTCATTGGCTTTTTGCAGCTCTTTTGCTGTTTTGGATAGTCTATTCTTTAAGGTGTGATTTTCTTCAGTATTTTTTTGGGTCTGCTTTAGCAAGTTGTTGACTTGTTTTTCATGGTTTTCTCACATCACTCTCATTTCTCTTCCCAATTTTTCCTTTACTTCTCTTAATTGCTTTTCCAAATCCTTTTTGAGTTCTTCCATGGCCTTGAGACCAATTCATATTTTTCTTGGAGGCTTTTGATATAGGCTCTTTGACTTTATTGACTTCTTCTGGTTGTATGTTTTGGTCTTTGTCACCAAAAAAAAGAATCTATAGTTTGAGTCTGAGTTCATTTTCACTCCCTGACCATGTTCCCAGCCAACTACTTGACCCTTGAGTTTTTCGTTGGGGTATGACTGCTTTTAGAGTAGAGAGTACTTTGTTCCAAGCTTTAGGGTCCTAGCACTGCTAATTTCAGAGCTACCTCTACTCCACCATCACCCCAGGCTCTGTCACAGCAGTGCTCCTCCTCCACCAAGAACTGCCAACCAGTACTGCAATACAGAACCAAGCAGGGCACAGCAAGAGAATCTGTCTTTGTGCCCACAAAGCACTCTGTGCACTCCCACTCTGATCAGCTGCTAGATTCCTCCCACTTTGGGAGTCAGGGACTGGGGAAGCAGCTGATGCTGCAGCTCTGGAGGCAGCTTCAGGAGCTTCCTGCTGCTGCTACCACCACTGCTGCACCATCTCTGCCACCCCCAGGGCTGGTGGCTGGACTGGTCTGGACTCAGATCCCACAGTTTCCCACTGACCTGCTCTTTGGCATTTGTGGGTTGTGAAGTCTGGTAACTGCCACAGCTCACTGATTTATGGTCCCAAGGCCTGTTCTGTCTGGCTGACTCTGGGTCTGGTCTGTACTAGCGTGGCCCATGCTGGGTTGCCCTCCACTCCCAGCACCATGCGATAGACCATCCAGGCTGTCCTGGCCTGGAGACTTGCTTCCCTCTGCTATTTTGTGGGTTCCACAGCTCTAGAATTTGTTCAGAGCCATTTTTACAGGTGTTTGGAAGGATTTGGGGGAGAGCTTAAGCAAGTCCCTGCTTTCCAGCTGCCATCTTGGCTCTGCCCCCTAGCCCTTACATTTTTTAATGAAGTTGCAAGGTCTTACATAATCCTGAATGTGATTCTACAATTGTTAAATTATTTCTTTCTAATTGCTTGAAGTATTTTCTCCTTAACCTGATAATTTTGGAATTTGGCTACAATATTCCTCCAAGTTTTCAATTTGGGATCTCTTTCAGGGTGTGATTCGTGGATTCTTTCACTGACTATTTTACCCTCTGGTTCTAGGACCTCAAGGAAATTTTTTTTGAAGATTTCTTAAAAGACACCCTCCAGGTCTTTTTTTTTTTTAATCATGGTTTTCACGTAGACCAATAATTCTCAAATTATCTCTCTTGGATCTATTGTCCAGGTCAGTTTTTTTTCAATAAGGCATTTTATATTTTCTTCTGTTGTTCCGCTCTTTTGATTTTGTTTGATGCTTCTTGTCTCATAGAGTCATTAGCTTCCACTTGCCGTAAGGCCAATCAGTAAGTTAAAAATATTTCCCATTGCCCATTGAATAGGCCTCAGGTGGGGTCAAGAAAGGGAGGCCTGATTAGAGGCAGGTGCACATCCTTTCACTACCTAGGCCCCAGGCTCACACCCTTTTGCTAGTTAAACTGATATGGGTGTGAAGCCCCCAAGGCCCTAAAGGGTGTTGCTAAGGCCAGAGCTAATGATTTGTGCTCTGTGACCTAGTCAATCAGATGGTGGCTAGTACTGTATAAAAAGAGAACCCAGAACTGAAAGCAGCAGAACTGGGAGCAGCAACACTGAGAGTGGCAGGATTCAGAAGCAGACATGGAGAGGACCTTGAGGCAGTAGACAATGAGGGGGAGTCAGCATCAAGAGAGACTTCAGAACAGAGAGTGCAAAACAAGAGAGAGTTGCAAAGCTGCAGGAGAGAATGCTGAGTGGAAAGTTAGGACTTGTGAGTGATTGTTTACAGGAAGGCCTTAGTGGTGGGGTTGGGGGGGGGTCGGAGGTTGCAGGATGGCTTGGATCCTTGCTCTAATACTTTATTATAATTTCCTTGTTGCTACATTGAAATGGGTTTACTGGTTTTGGTAGATAATCATTACTGTATGGAATCGGAATGACTGGTCCTAGGATTGGATTCTTTTGTGTCCAAATAAATATTACACTTCCTCTGCCTTCTACCTAGAGAATTTCTTATATTTCGTGATTCTGAACCATACAGCATGTTCATGTTCATCCTCAAGGCCATGAATCTTGCCTTACTGCTATACTTGCCCAGTACTAATTTTTAGCTTATTGTTTTCTTCAATTAGCTTTTGTACCTCCTTTTGTATTTGGCCCATTTTACTTTTTAAGGAGCTATTTTCTTCAGTGTACTTTTTTCCCTTCTATTTGGCCAATTATATTTTTTAAGAATTTGTTTTCTTTAATTTCTTTCCTTATTTTTCCAAGCTGTTGACTCTTGCATACCCCTCATTTCTTTTCCAATTTTTTTTCTTCTACCTCTCTTTTGTGCTTTTAAAATCCTTCCTGAGCTCTTCCAAGAAGGCTTTTTGGGCTTGAGACCAGTTCACATTCCTTTTTGTGATTTCAGACATGGGTATATTGACAATGTTGTCCTATTCTGAATTTGAATTTTGATTTTCCCTGTCCCCATGGTAAGAATATATTGTTGTCCATTTCTGATTTTTGATAATGATATTCCCCTATTTCCTGGCTTTTAAGGTTGATCTCTCTTGCTGGAGCAGAGGGGGCATTGACCCAAGTTTCTTGTACTGGTAGCCAAGTACCTGACCATTGGCTTTGTGTTCTGGGGCCTCAGGTGTGTACAGCTAGAGTCTGCATTGGGCCTCGCAGCTTAACTGCTGCTTTGCTGGGGTCAGCAACACTGAACCTATTGGCGGGGGGTGGGGGGTGGGGGGTGGGATTAGGGGAGGCTGGCCCCTGGAGGATGGCTGCTCACCGATGCTTCTCTGAAGCTGCTAGAGGACACCTGCCCACTAGCAAATGTGGTACTTCTCTGAGCTGGAGTCTACTGGGTCCCCTGCCAGGTGATTGGGGGGTCCTGGTGTTGGTGCCTGACTGCTCCACTGCCCTGGGGCTCAGGATCTCCTGCCAGTTTGCTGAGGTGGATCTTGCCCCTGGCTTGCTAGGATGCCTCCCATCTTGTACTGCTCTTCTGCCACCACAGCAAGAGGGACTCTTCATATTCTTCCTTTCTTATGGAACAAAAATGCTCCATTTTTATTTAGCTAGTGTCAATAGTCCTCTACTTTGTGATTCTTTGCTACCATGGAAAGTACTGCTAAGAATATTTTGTATTCATAAGTTTTCTTTCAGTCTTTCATCACTTTGGGGTATGCACCTTGTACATCTGAGACAAAAGGTGGGAATCCCTCATTCTCAAGTGTCAAGGGCCCATGGTCAGCTAGGGTCCTAGTTGGGGAACAAACACAGCTTGTCATGCTGCTTTGATGCACTGGTTACCATAAATTACAATCCTTTTGGTAAAATAAAAGATTTTTAGGCTATAAAGCCTATTTAAAACTCTGTCTTCAACATTTACAAGTATTGCACTATCAAAAACACTGAATGTGAGCTATTTACAGCTTATATAAAAATCATGTTTCTTGCACATCGGCACCCTGATTGATGTTTTTAACTTTTCAGTCTTACACCTTACTCCTCAGAACATATTTCTGATCCAGTAAAACTGGCTTCCTGGCTGTTCCACAAACAAGACACTTCATATCTCAGTTCCTGGTATTTTTTCTGGCTGTCCCCTCATACTCAGAATGTTCTCCCTCCTCTGTTCAGATTACTGACCTCCATGTCTTGCTTTAAGGCCCAAGTGAAATTCAACCTTCTACAGGAAGTTTTTTCCAAACTTTCTTAATCATCTCCCCTGCCACAGGACCCTAAGAACCTATGTAACGTATCATCTGCCTTGTTTCATTGTGTTCCATATCCTTGACATTGTGTGCATTTGGTCTGCTTATGGAGCCCGTTAACCACCAGACCTTTCTGTCTGTCCTGTGGCTGAATTTTTCTACATATGTTGTCTTCTGCTTTGTGAGCTTATTGGGGTCAAGGATTATCTCAATTTTCCATTTGTATTCCATTGCTTTTCCTAATACCTGGCACAGGGTAAGTAGCTAATAAATTCTTTCTTGTTCTTGGTCACTTTTAACATTTATTCAAAATTGATTTCTTAGTAGTGTTTTCAATAACCCCAAGCTGCTTCTACTACTGTTTCATCTTTTAAACTACAATATTCTCCTGATGATGCTAGGTGAATACAAATCATTAAATGCTACATTTTCTCAATAGCCAAAAGTTGTAGGTGTGGAGGGTAGTGGGAATTAAGGTGTGTAGTTTGTCCCAAAAAATATTAATGCAGTTTTAACTCACTAAAACTCAAAACTACACTATAACTTTGGGGATACTCTATATGTCATAGGCATAAGACTGTGGTGATGATTATCAGTGCTTACTTTCGTTCTGTTCAGGTGACTGAGCTGGAATTTAAAGCATCTTGACTGTCCTAACATTTGTTAATTTTCTGATACCACCTAATGAGAAGTTCTCATTATTTTTATCTTTTGATTGAATAGAAGATTAACAGTGTGCATGTGTGAGCATGGAGGCACATACACACACAACATGCTAGGTCTTGCAACTGGAAAATAGAGCTCATCTGCCACCTTGATTTTAATTTCTAGTGACTAGGGGTGGGTGGGGTAATGGCAGACAGGGCAGGAGAGGGTTCCACGTAGCTATTTAAAACACTCTTTTTGACATTTGAAATATTGCACTATAAAAACACTGAATCAATCTCTCTCTCTCTCTCTCTCTCTCTCTCTCTCTCTCTCTCTCTCTCTCATTGATATATAAACAATGGTTCTTATATATTGGCACCCTAACTGGTGATCCTCCCTTTCCAATCTTCTTATTCCTTACTTGCCAAAACATATTTCTCAGTCCAGTAACAGTGGCTTCCTGACTGTTTCACAAGAAAGGCACTCTATTTATCAGCTCTGGGAATACTCTGTGGATAACCCCCATTATTGAAATGTTCTCCCTCCTCTGCTCAGACTGCTGATCAAACCTGATTTTTTAAAAAATACCAACTAAAACCCCACCTTCTACAGGAAGCCTTTCTTCTTTAAATGATTTTTTATTTATCTTGTATATAGGTTCCTTTGCATGTTGTCTCCTCCTTTTGATTGTAAGTTTCTTGGGGGCAGAGATTGTCCTTTGCTTGTTTATGTATGCTTGGTGCTAAGTACAGTGCCTGGCACACAGTAGGTACTTAATAAATGTTTATTGATTGATTATTGATAACTCCAAAAATTAGATAACTAAGATATTAAGATACAATGAAAGGCTTTATTGAATTTTTACTTCATTGTAAAAACAACACACTAAACTAAAGTTACTTGACTGATTATAACATTAAATTGATTTAACAAAATTACATTTAAGAGTTATAGGGAAGCTAGGTGGCACAGTGAGTAGAGCACTGGCTCAGGAGTCAGGAGGACCTGAGTTCAAATCTGACCTCAGACACTTGACTCACTAGCTGTGTGACCTTGGGCAAGTCACTTAACTCTAATTGCCCTGCCTTGCCCCTCCAAAAGAAAGAGCTATAAAAAGTAATTTCCTTTCCTTTATTTAGATTAGGACAATAAATTTCATAAGTATAAAATGGGAGATGCATAGCTAGATAGAAGCTCATCTGAAAAAAAACCAAGAGAGAAGTGTAATGAGTAATTTCAGTCTTCCATCTTATAATTGTGAAATTTAATATAGGTATCTAATCTAAGTTGAACATGAGTCAATAATGCAAAAGCAAAGCAAAGCAAAGCAAAACAAAACAAAAAAAAGGCCTTCACAGGACTGCATTAAGATAGAGGTGGTATTCAGCATGAGCAACATATTTCCTTTCTATTGTGCCATGTTCCTACCTCTTTTGGACTATTAGGGTCAGCTCTGGACACCATATCTTAGTAATACTAGTGATAAACTAAAGACCATGCAGATGAAACTAACAATAATAGGGTAAAGTTTCAAGATCATGTCACATTAGAATTATTTGAAGGAACTGAGGCTGTTTAACATGGAAAAAAGATGACTCATTGGGGACAACATAAACTGCTTTCAAGTGCTTGAACAGAATATGAAAGAATAGACTTGTTCTTCTTGTCCCTAGAGGAGAAATGAGTGGGAACAAAATAAATACATTTCTTACCAATTGAAAGGGGGGAGGGGAAACTTCTTAACAATCAAAAAATGAAATAGGGTGCTTTGATACTTAAGATTTATCCCTAAGTACTACTTGTTGCTGATATCATTAAGTCAATGGAGGAAAAAATATCATTAGAGAGCAGTGATTGTCACTGATGTAGAGAAAGGCAGTATAGTATATTAAAAAGAGTTTAGAATGTGGTGCTAGACCCCCATGTTTAAATTGTTTTTATATCTTTGACTAGGTATATGATCTTAGGTAAATCTCTTCACTTGAAGATTTGAACATTGACTTTAGTATTGAACTTTATAAAAAAGGAATAGAGCCAACAGAAATGAATGACTCACAAAAAAACAAAAACAAAAAAAGAAAAACCTCTGTGTTGCCCTTAAAGATATTGTGATTCTGTATAAATAGTTGTCACTTAATTATCATTCACCCTCTTCCTATCATTCAAATATATTTACCTTTCTAGGTTTCTATTCTCCCTTGTATTTTCATTATTTTAAAAGTTCATATATTCTTCAAAATGATTATATTCAGTTTTTTAAGGTAAGCAATTCTTAAAGGTAAGACTTTGTCTTTTGCTTTTGGTATGCATACTCTAATATTCCATTTTTAATAGTTGTTGCTGCTTAGTTTTGTGTGATTCTCATTATAGTTTCTTGTCCTCAGAATCACTTCCTAATGACTACTTGAATTATATTTTATCTGACCTGGAAGTATTGGTCTTTAGCTATGGAATTCTTACGTATTTTCATTTGGGGGTTTAATTCAGATGATCACTGGGTTCTTCCTATTTTTTTTTTCAATTTAGTCCTAGGAGATTTGAATACCATAATGACATTTTTTTGTAATAAAGCAGGTTTTCTATTTGGTTATGATTTTCTGTGGTCTAGATAGTGAGTCACTTTTTAAGTTATCACCTCAGTAACCTATTTTTATATTAGTTGTTTTTTATAGTAGGTTCCTTACATTTGTGTCTATTTTTTCATTTGTTAGATGTTTTCTAATATTTCTTCTTATCTCATGGAGTATAGTGCTATTAATTATACTTCCATCAAAAAGTCAGTGAATATGTGTCTCCCTTTCAAAAATAGCAAATGACAGTTCTGAATAAATAAGGTTTCTATGTTTAAAATAAAATGTCTAACCATTGCCCTGGAAATAACTTGTTGGGCTTCATTGTTGTGATTATTGTGCTACTTGTAGAAAGCAGATACAGTTTTGGGGGAAAATAACTTTGTCCCATGAGATACTTTGGTGATAATTAAAACTCATAGTTTCCCAAGAGTCAAAATGATATATGTTGTTTCTTATACATTCAGTAGTATTCAGGGTTCTGTCACATATCATCCCACCTCACTCATTTTCCTCACTCCATCTCATTTTCTCATAGTAACATTGTAGATACATTTATGAGGATAATGGAAGCTATAAACCATTCCAATGGAACCATTTAGTAAATTTAGCACTGTTGGCAAATTAACCATTTTAGATAAAGCAACCTAAAAGCATCCAACTAGGACAGTACACTTTGTATTACTTCCTCTATAATTTAAAACCAGTGTTTAACAAACTAGGGGAATTTGAACTTCACCTGTGGTGCATGGCTTCTCTTACATAAATTTAAGCTCCATAGCAACAGGTTTTATTTTCCCCCTGTTTTCCCATAAGGTCTATTTGACTTTAGTCCTACTTGTAAATTGTACAATTTCGATCTTTATAAAGAAAATTTGTTATCTAAGGTTAATCCCTTATAGTGAAGGGAAGTTGGCAGGTTTGGCCTTTTAGAGCTGGCTAAATTCAGACCAGAATAACTCTGCTATCCATTTACCTATACAACAGGGGATTAAGCAAAAGATGTAGTAGAGGAATAAGGGCCTCTGTGATGGTAAGATAAACTTGATCATTTGTTATTTTCCCACCATGAATATGCTAGCTATGGAGTACACAATAGCATATGTTGTTGCCTGTTTTGTTTTTGTTTTGTTTTTGTTTGTTTTGTTTGTTCATTCACCATGAGCCTCTCCATTGTTTGTTGGATAATTTTTACATTTTATTCTTTGAACATTGCAGTTTCCATAAACCCAAATCATTATAGGGAAGTAGAACATTTTAGCAAGCATATTGTAGCAAAAATAAAAATTAAAAATGAGCTTTTCCTTTAGGAATAAGTGTGGGGTAGCAAAACCACTGGGAAGTTTCCCAAAGATAATATAAACTACTCTTCTTCTGCTTTTCCAATCTGGGCCTAGTCCATTATTTATTTGCAGTGTCTTTCCCAGATGGGTGATGGCAATTGTGGACCAGTTGTATATGTTGTCAATTCAGCTGTATAGAATACTTTGGGTAATAGATATTCTTCATTCATGCATTTGTATTTTTTTCTTTTCTTTTCCTCTATGCCTACTTAAATAAATCTCTTTGGAGTGATTATAGATGTTGCTTAGGAAACTCTGAAATGTTTTGGATGGAAGTAATCTATATCATGTCATCTACAAACAGAAACATCTGGAGAAACACATAATCTCCAATGAATTTATATTCTATTTACATTTTATATTTCTCCATTTTGAAGATAGTGGCCATAGAGGGCATACAGCATTTGTTCAAATATTAAGGGTGTGACAATCTTTCCCTCATACCCTTTGTATCAGTGTCCATTTGACTGTTAGCCTCTCTATCAAAACACCTTTGGATATATGAAGATCAGTGAAGGATCTTGTGATCCTTAGACTAGAGGCGAGATTTGGTGGGTTCATGATATCAGTTTTTAAGTATTGAAAGGTATATTAAATGAAAGTGGGATTAAACTTTTTTTTGTTTGCTCCCCCCACCAAAAAAATACAACTAGAAGCAATGCATATGGAAGATTCAAAGAAGCATAATTCAACTTGATGTCAAGAAATTTTTTTAAAAAATAGAAATATGTGGAATTGACAGCCTTATAAGGTTTTAGTATACTATAGGCATAGTATACTATACTATAGGTATATGCTGTATATACTGAAAGCATATAATATACCATGGGTACTACTAACTACAGGTAGAAAATTGTTTTCATCTGCATAACGGTCTTTCAGGAGAATCTAGACGAGAACTTGTTATATATGCAAATATGAGCTAAATTACCATTAAGTATCCTTCCACCTCTGAAATCTCATAATTCCATGAAATAACCTTATTCTCTACATGGTATTATCAGAACTGGGAAAATTGCATCCTAGGGTATAAAATTTGGTTGTTGTTGTTATCGCTAATTTTTTCAAAGATTTTGACAAAATATTGTTCTTTAGTAACAACAACATCTGGCATTTGACTAGTGCTTTGAGGCTGATAAAGTACTGGATAAAAATTATCTCCTTTAAGCTTCACAACAGTCCTGTGAGGAAAGAGCTGTAATTACCCCTTTTTAATAGATGAGGAAACTGAGGCTCAGAAACACTATATGATAATTTTTATTATAAAGGAAATAATAATGGGTGGGTACCATACAACTGGAAAAAGGAAAATTCTTCATTTTTTTTTGGAAAGGGAAGTCTAAGTTTTCTAATACATCAGCCAATGAACTTGTAATTCATTCCTGGCAAAATTCCAAGGTACTTTATTAAAGTCATAGGTTTTTAGGATTTGAGAAAAGAAACTAATCATTATAACTCAAAAAGAATTCTTTAAGAGAAACATGGTAACCTTATTTCCTTTGTTGACATGGTTACCAGACTTGCAGATAATAGAAATAATGTAAAAATAATAAATGTTGAATGCATTAAGTCATTTGAAAGTATCTCTCAAAATATTGCTTTGCATATAGTAGATGTTCATAATGACTTTGTTGAATAAAAATTGAATGATTCTCAAGGACATGGTGGAAAGGATGCTTGTAAAGTTAGGTGAATTTAGAACTTTTTGAATGTCTACACCCCAAAAGACTTGTTCATTGGATTAATGTTAAACTAGATCTCTAGAAGAGTGCTCTTTGGTTTTGTAGTCTAGCATACATTTTAACAATTACTTGCACTAATGTATAGATGCTATGCTTATCTAATTTCAGATGGCATGAAATCAGAAGAGATAGCTAAAGTAGTAGATGGTATAATTAGAATCCAGAAAGTTACCAGAAAGTTGCAACAATGGGCTGAATTCACTAAAATGAAGATGAACTGGGATAAATTATTTAATTAAGTGATAATTAGAAGGCTCCATAGTTGAAATATGGAAAATGAACTGAACAAGTAAGAGATTGAGAATATGTTGTTTGACAATGCTATGTGTGTTAAAGAACTGGGGCTTTTATTGAATTGTTTCACTTATTTGATCTAATAGAGTTCTGTGACAACTAAAATAGCTGAGGCACGTGATACGTTAAAAAGTATTGTGTCTAAAATGTTTAGAGGCGTTCCTGTTATATTCTGCTATGGCTGATCTACTTGTTAAGTACAAAGTTGTATTCTAGGTACCACATATGAGAAAGGGCATTGATGGGCTGGAGTTCATCCAGTGAGGCTGCCAGGATGGTGGGGTACCTAGATACTATAACAAAATAGGACTTTGTGAAAGAAGTAGTGGTGTTTGTCTAGAGAAAATAGGATTTTCAAGGGAAAAATATCTTCAAATATCCAAAGGGTTCTCATATGACTGAAGGGTTATATTTGTTTTACTTCTATCAGAATCAGGAGCTAGAGTTTACTGGTATAAATTATAAAGAATTTTCCAGAGCCAAGATAGCATAAGAAATGAATCATCAAAATTCATCCATGTTCACCTTCAAACAACCATAAAATAATGCCCCAAAACAAATCCTGGAACAGAACAGAAGGAGCGGTAACCTTCCCCCCTTCCAGTAAACACTCACTCAGAAGCCCTAGCTGTCTGCTTGCCTGCATCCTGTCCTCCCACAGTTCTGAGAGCTTGCAATTCTGAGAGCCCTTGAAGTTCTCTCCCTCTCTCTCTCTCTCTCTCTCTCTTTCTCTCTCTCTCTCTCTCTCTCTCTCTCTCTCTCTCTCTCTCTCTCTCTCTTTCTCTCTCTCTCTCTCTCGCTCTCTTTCTCTCTCTTTCTTTCTTTCTCCAGTTCTCTCTTCCAGCTGGATTCTGAGCTTCATGGCTTCTGTCAGGGTACATATAATCTTCTTAGGGCCTGAGGGCTTCATAACTAATCAGCAAAAGTGTGTGGACCTGGGACTTCACACCTAGCTAGAAAAAGGGTGTGGGTCTTCCTACAAACAAGCCTCCCCTAATCAAGCTTCCCTTAACTAGTTCTAGCTACATAGGGGTTATTAAATGGGTGGGGAAGATCTTTAATCACATTAACACCACATTTTTTTGTAACAACAATTCTGTTCACAGCTGCTGTGGAGGTATAAGGCCAATAACACCAGCACACAGGACAGCTGCTAGCACAGATTATTTGATCTGCTTTTCTAAGGAAAGCAACATTAAGGGGTTACAATCTCACTTAAATTAAACATACATATATATTTCACTTAGTTCAGGGGAAAAATTCAGCACCCTAAACTTCAGAGAAACACAAACAGAAATTATAAGCAGAAATTATATAAACAGATCAAATAACACAAATCAGCAGACATGGCTTCTAACTGTCTGTCATTAGCAATACATACACAGTTACTAGAGAGAGAAGCACCAACATGTGGGTTTTCAAAGCTTGGAGAGGGGATCCTCCTTAACGGCTACTCAGAGTCTCATCTGGCCAAATCACAGGAACCTTCTTCCAATGAGTGAGTCCCAAAGAAAAATAGTAACCTCAAAAGATATATACACTTCTTCAGAGTCAGAGGGCATCACAACCATGTGACTCAAACTCATGAAACTTAGGCTTTATTATGACTTAAGCAGGTCATTAAAGACTCTTCATTCAAACAAAGACTCTTTGATTCAAACAAAGGCAAGACTCTATCAGGTATTTGATTGCCTTAGTGCTGAGAAGAACTACAACTCCAAAAGAAAAAAAAATAGCAAAAAAGTTCCACTTTGCTTGCCATTACCCAGGAAAACCAGCCAAGGCCTACAGCCCCTGACACAAGAAGCCTGAGACAATGACCCTTCCACCCAAAAAAAGAGCTCAAATTTAGAAGAAAGTGAAAAAGGCGCAAATGAGCAAAAACAACAAAAAATAATCTAACCATAGAAAGTTATTACGGTGTCAGGGCAGATCAAGGAACAAACTTGGAACATGACAACATTGTCAAAACACCTATGGGCAAAGCCCCAAAGAAAAATGGGAAGTGGACTCAAGCCCAGAACGAACTCATTGAAAAGCTAAAAAGAGGCTTAAATCATCTGAAAGAGGTAGAAGAAAAATGAAGAGAAGAAATGAGAGTGATGAAAGAGAATTATGAAAAAAGAGTCAACAGCTTGGAAAAAGAAAACAATTGCTTAAAAAGTAGAATTGGCCAAATGGAAAAGGAGATGCAAAAATCAACTGAAGGAAACAACTCCTTAAAAAGTGGAATTGGCCAAATGTGACAGGAAGTACAAAAGCTATGTAAGGAAAATAACACTTTAAAATTTAGAATTGGGCATGTGGCTGTGAGTAAATCTATGAAACATCAAGAATCAATTTTAAAAAATTGAAAAGTATGAAAAAAATAGAACAAAATGTAAGATACATCATTGGGTGAAAAATGACCTGGAAAATAGATCCAGGAGAGACAATGTCAGGATCATTGGACTATATGAAAGCCAAAATCAAAAGGAGGACCTGGACAGCATCTTTCAAGAAATTATCAAAGCAAATTGCCTTGATATATTGGAATTGGAGAGCAAAATAGGCATTGAAAGAATCCACTGATCACCTGAGGAAAGAGATCCTGAAAAGAAAATGCCCAGAAACATTATAGTCACATTATAGAATTATCAGGTCAAGAAAAAAATACTGCAAATGGCCAGAAAGAAATAATTTAGATATTGGGGAGCCACAATCAGGATTACACAGGACTTGGCACCTGCAACATTAAAGAATTGTAGGTCATGGAACACAATATTCCAGAATGCAAAGGATCTAGGACTACAATGAAGAATCACATACCCACCAAAATTAAGCATAATACTTCAAGAAAAAAAGAGTTCATTCAATTAAATAGAAGTATTTCAAGCTTTCATAAGGAAATCAGAATTGAACAAAAAATTTGATCTTCAATATCAAGACCTAAGAGAAGAATAAAAAGGAAAAAAGGAAAAGAAAACATAAGGGATTCAATGGAGCTAAGACGTTTATATCACTACACAGCATGTAATTCTTAAAAATTATACCATTAATAGTACAGCTAGAAGGAATATACATAGACAGACAGTATATGTATAAAGTGAATTTGAGAGAATGAAACAAAAAAAAATAAAGGATGAGAAAAAGGAGTACACTGGATACAGAAGGAAGGGAGAAGTAGAATGGGGTAAATTATTTCATACAAAAAGGGATGAAAAACCTGTTACAGTGGAAGGAAAGATGAGAGGGTGGACAATGGGCATTACTTGAACCTTAACTCTCATAGGTATTGACTCAGAGAAGGAATAATACACACAATAGCTTGAATATACAAATCTATCTTACTCAATAGGGATGTAGAAGGGGATGAAATTAAGTAAAATGGGGGGGGGGTGACTGAAAAAAGAGAGGGCAGGCCAGGGGAGGTGGTAGACAGAAGCAAAACATTATCTAAGACAGGGTGAAAGGAGAGAGAGAATAGATAGGAGGAAGAATAAGATGCAGGGAAAATGATGGTAATCATAACTGTGAATATGAATGGGATTTACGTTTCTATAAAATGGAAGCAGATAACAGAGTGGATCATAAACCAGAATCCTATAGTATGTTGTTTACAAGAAACCCATTTGAAGCAGAGAGACAAACAGAGTAAAGATAAATGCCTGGAACAGAATTGATTATGCTTCAGCCAAAGTAAAATAACAATAACAATGATAATAATAATAACAAAATAACAACAACAACAAGCAGGGGTGGAAATCCTAATAAACCAAAAGCTAAAATAGACCTAATTAAAAATGATAAGGTAGGAAACAATGTAAAACAGATAATCTTGATTATAATAAATTAAAAAGGCTTTGAATTAATAAAACCAATGCAACAAAGATTAAAAGGAAAGAGGAAAGCTGGGAAATTATAATAATACAAGCCATTCCCCAATTGATAAATGCTAAGAGGATATGAACAAGTAGTTTTCAGATGAAGAAATCAAAGCTATCATAGCATATGAAGAAGTGAGCTAAATCACTTTTGATTAGAGAAATTAAAAGAAGTCTGAAATAGTACCTCATACCTACCAGATTGGTTCATATGATAAAAAATGAAAATGACAAATGTTGGAAAGGATGTAGGAAAATTGGTGCACAAATGCATTGTCAGTGGAGATATCAACTAATCCAACCATTCTGGAGAGCAATTTGGAACTATTCCCAAAGGGCAACCAAATTGTGAATATCCTTTGATCCAACAATTCTACTACTAGTCCTGTATCCCAAAGATGTCACAAAAAAGAAAAGGACCTACATGTACACAAATATTTGTAGCAGTCCTTTTTGTGGTGGTAAAATATTGGAAATTGAGGGCATGCCCATCAATTGGGGAATGGCTGAACAAGCTGTGGTATATGACTGTAATGGAATGATGCTTTACGATAAGACATGATGAACAGGCAGATTTCAGAAAAACCTGAAAAGACTTGGATGAACTGATGTACAGTGAAATAAGCAGTACCAGGAAACATTGTGCAAAGTATCAGCAACATTGTGTAATGATCAACTATAAATCACTCAGCTCATCTCAGCAGCACAATGATCCAAGACAAATATAAAGGACTCACAAAGAACTGATGGTCTCTGAATATGATCAAAGCATATTGTTTTCACTTATTTTCTTCTTTTTCATGTTTTTTCCCCATTTCATCTGTTTCTTCTTCCACAACTGTGGCTAATATGGAAATATTTTACATGATAGCATATGTATAACATATCAAATTCTCCACCATTTTAGGAGCAGGGAAGGAGAGCAAGGGAGACAAAAGAAAAATGTGGAGCTCAAAATTGTCTTGACATGTAATTGGAGGAAAACACTATTAAATAGAGCAAAAAAAATAAATTTATCTAACTTCGACATTAGGACAAATACAATAATTAGAGCTGTCCAGTTCTCAAATGGACTGCCTCAATAGTTACAGAAGTCTTTGTCAGCAAAGGTCTTCAACCAGAGATTTAACAGGAATCAGTAAGGAACTGGTATGGAATAGATCAATACAGTAATGAGAGAATAAATATAGCATTTATTTATGGTCTGTATGCAAAACAGTATATAAAGCACTATATGGAAGCTATCTAAGTGCTGTGGATAGAAATAGAAAAAGTAAAACATTACCTGTTCTTAAGTAGCCTGGATTCTGATGTGAAAGGCAACACATAGGGATGATTTCAGCTGTAAGTCAGATAGAAACATTTCATAATCCTTAGGGTACAGTGGCAAAGCAAGTTTCTTTCTCATTCTGTACCATTTGAGAATGTCAAAGACTTTGGCAGCAAGAACTTTCGTTTCTGAGTCTTGAATAATTGTGACTGTAGCACCTGTAGGAACACTTTCCAGTCTGCATCTTCAAAGGGGTTGTTTCATAGGGTGATGGTGAGGGAACTAGGTTGGAAGCATCGCTATACCCAATGCTCACAACTTCAGCTTCCTGGGTTGTCTCCATAATTCCCTTCATCAGGTATGAGTTGGAGTATTTACCTTTTGACTTCTCTTCTGATTCTGTGATTCCATCAATCTGAACATCTTCAAACTGAATCTTTTAAAATCAAAATTAAACTGGGAGGGGTTATAATTTGAACACTCTATTGTGATTTTATTATGTAAATAATCATCTCTCAGCTTGTGGCTCTTCAAAATATGGAAATTTGAATTAAATAATCTTTAAGTTCCCATTGAGTTCTACCATTATATGACTCTAGATCCTTATAAATTTGAATTTCTTTATATTAGGTTTGCTTATAGGTAGCTTTACCAGTTCTTCTCTTTCTTCTCTCTACCTTTTATCAAGAAATTGAAATGTCATGATTTCCTGAAAGCAAAAATGAATAGGGTATTTTTTCTATTGTTTTTGTTTAGTTTTATAATTGTAGAGCTAAGAGTCTGAAAATGAACAAATCTCAAGACTTTTTTCCCTGACTTAATTAACATTGAGCTTTGGTCCACTATGAGGGGAGCAACAGAAAAGGAATAGTAATAGGTAACAATGTCAGACTACAGAATTCTGCCCCAATTATCTAATTTTCACATGTTTTTTTTTAATTTTCAAAAATCAATACCAAAATGGCCCTTGAGAATGTATAATGAATGCTTCTCACAACATCGCAAAGCTCTCTGAATCAGAGGATTGACAACAGAAAAGTTCAACAAGTTTCAAATGCTAAATTAGGGACTCTTTTACAGATAGTTCTGCAAAGATCATATTCCTCAAATAACTCTGCCTCTTCACCCACAAACTTACATGCCCACTTCTACCTAAACATGCCTACATAAACCAACACTCCTCTTTCTTCATCTCCCCACTCACTCACAGACATAAACACACATGTTATAAATTGACTTTACTAAGTGACACAACAGCAGGTTGTTGATATTGTTGTTGGCTTCTTTTTGATTTTTCAGAGATATATTAGCCTAAATCTAAGCTGGCTTTGAAGTTATTGACTGTCTCCCCTCTTCTATAGACTAATTTGTTCACTACCTAGAATGGGAAAATCATCACATTTGCTGGATTATAGGAGAGGAAATTTCTGAGTCAGATGTATTTCAAATAGTACCTTCAGCAAGGCAATTCACTGATTGAGAATGGGGGGCATTGGGTGGTTGTCACATTCATAGAAATGTTGAAAATAAGCAGATGTTTTTAAAACGTATATTGATTCAAGACTATTATCTTGGATAATATCTATACTCATTTTGCCTAAATACCAAAAAGCCCTTTCTCCATTACTTTTGGGGAAATTATGGGAACAGTTACTAGATTGTAATATAAAATGCTCTAATTGCATTTTAGTTCTCCCAATTGATTGTTTGTGACTATTTCCCTACAATTTCATGTTATAATATATGTACAATGTCTAGGTGTGTGTAAGAGACTAATGCCTTAATTGAAGTTAAGTATGTCTTTAAGACATTTAAGTCTTCTTCTTAGTAGCCCAATCAAAAAATTTTCAATTTAGGAACTTCATGCTAAAAGTTGTTGTTTGAATAAAAATTGTCTAATTAACAATCACAAATTGTATTACCCCAAACCTCTCAAAAGGGAAATCAGCACTTTTGTTTCTGTCCTACATAGGATTCAAAAGGCAACCCAGTGACTAAGAGTCCTTGTAAACAAAAGCTCATATTATTTTTTTTTGGTTCTACCTCAACAAATATTTATCAAACCCATACTTTGTGTGAAGAATTGTGCTAGGCATTGAAGTGATGACAAAATAATGTTTCACTGACAGAATGGATATTATAGTCTCACTTATTCCTCACTTGGGGAGGAATAATATGTACACAAATAGATGTATGTAGTACTGATGCTACCCAGAACATGTCAAATTACATATTTTATTCAAATTTTATGAATTCTCAAAACTTCCACCAAGAGAAATTATGTACCAGATATAAAATCACAACTGACTACACAGGCCAACATACTAGGAAGCCTAACAACTTAATAAACCTGAACTAAAAGCAAAGAATTCTAATCTTTAAAGCACTCATTCAGCACCACCACCCTGAACAGTTCCAATGATCTGGAAACTATACAAACCACATACCATCCCATTTGGTTCTACTCTGGGATACACTTATCACTATCTGTTGCATTTCTAGTCTCTGACATTTCTAGAAATTTTCTTCCTATCTTTTGCTGGTAGGTTTTGTTGGTAATATGTAGTAGTATATTATGATTTATGTGGGCTTATTTTATGATCTGCAACTTTGCTAAATTTGTTATGTTTCTACTAGTTTATTTTTAGTTAATTTTGCACAATTCTCTTATAAAATCCTATCACCTGAAAAAAGCAATAATTTTGTTTCTTAATTGCCTGTTTTTAGTTTGTTAACTTCTTTTTATCTTCTCTTATTGTTATAGTTAAAATTTTTACATCAATATTGAATAATAGTGGGGATAATGGACATCCTTACTCCATGCCTGATCTTATTGGGAAGACTTCAAATTTCTCCCCATTTCTGATAATGATTGCTCTTGGTTTTAGATAGTTACTACTTATCATTTTAAGAAAGACTATCAATTTCTATGATTTTTAGTGTGTTTTTAAAAAATGTTTGCTTATTTTAATTAATAGAATAAAACAAACATTTCTATAACATAGTATAATACAAACAACTTGTATTTTGAATATATAATAAAGTTGTCGTATAAATGTCTTTCTCTTTTACTTTTTTCCCCCTCCCTCTGCCCTAAAGATGGCTGCCTTTAGACACGAATATGCATATATATGTAAAATAATTCTATATATATTTCTATTTATCAGTTCTTCCTCTGGATGCAGACAGTATCTGCAGCAAGGCCTACCCCCATGACTCCATCCCCAGCACAAGCCACCAGCAAGTCTTTAACCCCTTTGCTGACAAGTAGTGAAGCTCCTCCCTGAGGTTGGCCAACATCTAGACAATGCCCCTGGGGCCTACTAGCAGAGAGACCCAGTTTCCATAGTAACACAGCAGCAGGGTCCCACCCTAGGGGCAAAGCAGCAACAAGATCTCTCCTCCAGAGAGACTCTGTTACCATAGTAAACCATCAGTAAGGCCCAACCCCTGGACCAGGCCAACAGCTAAACTCTTTACCCAGACAGGGAGACTCTACACTGAAGTACAAGCCAGAATGGTAGTTTACCATCCAGAGAATGCAAGCAGTTAAAGTCTGAAGGCTAGAAAAAGCTAGCAGTAAGACCCAGAACCCCACCACAAAAAGCTTGGGACAGGGCAGGACCAGAGCCTAACTCTCACATAAAAACAATTGGTACAAAAAAGCCTAAAAAGACCAAAAAACAAACAAAAAAGATCTTGAGTATAGAAAATTACTATGGCAATAGGGAGGATAAAGGCATAAAATTAGAAAGGGACAATAGTGTAAAAATGGCTACATATAAAGTCTCAAAGACAAATTTAATTTGGTCTCAGGTCCAAAAAGAATTTCTGGAATAGCTTAAAAAGGCTTTTAAAAAACAAATTAGATAATTAGATGAAAAATGGGAAAAGGAATAAGAATAATGCACAAGAATCATGAAAAACAAAAGAATCAATAGCATGGGAAAAGATACACAAAAAATTGAGTAAAATAACACTGTGAAAAATAGAACTGGCCAAATGGAGAAGTAAGTACAAAAGCTCAATGAACAACATAATTCCTTAGAAATTAGAATTGAACAAGTGGGAACTAATGACTTTATGAGACATAAAGATATGACAAAATGATTTTTTTAAAAAGTTAAAAAAAGGAAATAAAATGTGAAACTTCTCATTGTAAAAACAAGTGACCTAAAAAATAGATCCAAGAGAGATAATATAAGAATTATTGGGCTACTTGAAATCCAAGATTTAAAAAAAAGAAAGCATGAACAACATCTTTCAAGAAATTATCAAAGAAAACTGCCCTGATATATTAGAAGTGGAGGGCAAAATAGAAATTGAAAGAATCTGTTGATCACTGCCTGAAAGAGATCCCAAAAGGAAAACATCCAGGAATATAATAGAAAAATTCCAGAGCTCACAGATCAAAGAGAAAGTATTGCAAGCAGTTAAAAAGATACAATTCAAATATTGTGGAGTTACACTCAGAATTACAGAGAATTTAGCAGTTTCAAATTAAAGAACCGGGGGGCTAGGAATATGATATACCAGAAGGCAAAGAAGTGAGAATTACAACAAAGAATCACTTGCCCTGAAGAAATTAATTTAATCTTTCAAGGGGAAAATGGATATTTAATTAAATAGAAGACTTTCAAGCATTTATCGTTAAAGGTTAGAGCTGAATAAAAGAAATGACCTCCACATACAAAATTTAACAGAAACATAAAAAGGTAAAAAAAAGAAACAAGAAAAAGAAAATATAAGTAATTAAATAAGGTTAAACAGCTTATATTTGTGTGTGGCAATATGTGGTATAAAAGCAATTAGAAGGAATTTATGAAGACAGAGGGTGTGGATATAAAGGGATACCCCCAAAAACAAAATAAAGGACTGAGAATAAACATTGCACCAGAAGAAGGAAGGTGGAGATTAAATGGGGAAAGTTATCCCACATAAAAGAGCCACAGAAGAGCTAATATGATGGAGAGGAGGGTGGGTAGAGGGTGTTAGTGGGCAAAACTTAAATCCCAATCTCATCAAAATTGGCTGAAAGAAGGAATAACATACACATGCAGTCGGATATAGCAATCTATCTTAACCTGTAAGGAAGTAAAAAAGCTATGGGAATAATAGAATGGGGAAAGGGGATTCATAAAAGGGAGTATATATTAGGGAAGGCAGTAATCAGAAATAAAACACTTGTGAGGAGGGTTTAGTTCCACTTATTTCACTCTTCATTGTTTCATGCAAGTCTATCCATGATTTTCTAAAATCATTGAGCTCATCATTTCTTTCCATCACAATCAAATGCTACAATTTGTTCAGCCACTCCTCAACTGATGAGCATCCCTGCAATCTCCAGTTCTTTGCCACCACAAAGAGGGCTGCTACAATTGTTTTAGAACATACAGGTTCTATTCATTTTTCCCTAATCATTTTGGGAAGCAGACCTAGTAACTCTGTCTCTCTCTCTCTCTCTCTCTCTCTCTCTCTCTCTCTCTCTCCTGTAACTCCCCTAATATATGTTTTATTTCTACCTGCATGACCCTAGGCAAGTCACTTAATGATGTTTGATTCAGTTCCTCACCTGTAAAATGACCTGTAGAAAGAAATGACAGAAGGTGGTCCTGTTAAAGGAAGGAAGAACTGGAGCTCTCTCAAATTCTGTCAGATAAATCTAAATAAGTGAATCTGAGCAGATTTGAGAAAGTTAGAGGCCACTAGTAGACTGAGAGGGGTAGGAGCGCCAGGCACACGGATCAGCACCAGACCAAACCAACCGGAAACAGCAGAGGTCTGGGAGAGCACTGAATGAGCAAATCACTGGAGCAGGAACAGGCCCAGAGTGGAAGTACCAGATAAGGCCAAGATTGAAACCCCAAGCCTCCCAGACCAGAATTGGAATCTGTCAGAGCACAGAGCCTGTGGCCAGGGGAGCAGCTAGCCCGGAGGCCTCCAACCCACAGTCTAAAGGTTTGAAACTTGCCTTCTTGGACTCCCAGTAGCCAGGACATGCAGGTAAAATGACTCATATCCCTCCCTTGAATAAACCCAGAGAATAAAACCTCAGGAGAAAGAGAGGGGCCAGAAGGAGGGCTTCAGGAGGGAGAGAAGTGGGGGAGAACACCCTTCCTGTGGTGGTGGAAGGAGACTAGTGCAGGAAGAGAGGTGTCCCAGCAGCCCTCACCTTAGCAGAACAACAAGAG
Source organism: Trichosurus vulpecula (assembly GCF_011100635.1). Lineage (NCBI taxonomy): Eukaryota > Metazoa > Chordata > Mammalia > Diprotodontia > Phalangeridae > Trichosurus > Trichosurus vulpecula. Next base: position 177,216,484 of record NC_050576.1, on the reverse strand, counting down.
TAACTAAGCCCCCAGGGGTGGAGCTAACTAACATCAATGCCAGGACCCCAGACTTAGCTTTGCACAGCCAGGGGAAGTGGCAGACACCAACACAGACAAGAGCCAAGACCACACCTATTGTAGAGCAGTCCTGGGGAAGAGGTGACTCCCAGCAGGCAGACCACCCCTCCCCCACACCTCACAAAACCAGAGGCCATAGCGTATAAAGCTAGATCCCAACACAAGAAACTTGGGACACAGACCCCTGAACCTCAGAAACAGAGATCCACTTCAGAAACCAGGAGGGAAAAAAAAAAAACATGATGAAAAAGAATTGTAAGAAGCTCTCAAAGATGATTGACTTATATTATGGAGACAGGGAAGACCAAAATATCAATTCAGAAAAGGACAACAAGGACACCACACCCACATCTGAAACCTCAAAAGGGAAAGTGAACTGGTCTCCAGACCAAAAAGTATGCCTGGAAGAACTCAAGGAGGACTTTAAAAACCAAATTAGGGAGATAAAAGAAAAAATGGAAAAAAAAATCATTGAAGAAAACAAATCTTGAAAAGGTAAAATCGGAGAATTGGTTAAGGAAAATCAGAATATAAACAGGGGAAAATGTCTCATTGAAAAGTAAAATCAACCAAATGGAAAAGGAGATAGAGAAGACAAAGGAAGAAAACAAAACATTAAAAATTAGAATAGGGGAAGTAGAAGCTAATGACTCTATGAGACATCAAGAATCAGTCAAACAAAATCTAAAAAAAGAAAAAAAAGAAGAAGAAAACATGAAATATGATTGAAAAACAACCGACCTAGAAAATAGATCCGGGAGAGAAAATCTAAGAATTATTGATTTTCCTGAAAGCTATGATGAGAAAAAGAACCTGGACAGTACCTTCCATGAAATCCTTAAAGAAAATTGCCAGAGATCCTAGAACCAGAGGGTAAAACTGTCATTGAAAGAATTCATCAATCACTCCTGGAAAAGATCCCAAATCCAAATTCCAGAATTATCAGGTCAACGAGAAAATATTGCAAGCACTTAGAAAGAAACAATTCAAATGTCATGGAAATACAGTCAGGACTATGCAGGATTTTTCACCTTCTACATTAAGTGACAGGAGAAATTGCAATGCGATATTCCAAAAGGGATAGAGCTTCGACTATAACCAAGGATCAACTACTCAGCAAAATTGAGCATAATTTTCCAGGCAAGCAGATGGACATTTGAAGAAATAAGGGAACTTCAGACCTTCCTGATGAAAAGGCCAGAGCTCAATGGAAAATTTGATCTCCAAATAAAAAACTCAGGAGACATAGAAAGGCAAATGGGAAAAAACCCTAGTTAATAAGGCTAATTAATTACATCCTTATATAAGATTTTTGAAATATGTTTGATATATATGTCAATCTTGAGAATAGTATACTTATTATGACAATTGAAATTGATATTCATAGACTGTGGATGTCAGTATAAAATAACCGATATAATGGAAAAAAAATATATACTTATAGAGATATAAAAGGATGGTTCTGGGAGAAGAGGCAAGGAGGTAGTAGAAAAGGGTAAATTATATCACATGAAGAGGCACAAAAACATATTGTAGTAGAGGGAAAGAAGAGAGGGAGAAGAGCAGTGTCTGAGCTTTACTCTCATCGGATTTGGCTCAAGAAGGGAATAACATACCCTGATAAGTATAGAAATCTAACTTGTCCTACAGGCAGTAGGAGGGGAAAGGGAGAAAAAAGGGGGGGTGTGGTAAGAAGAAGTAGCAAGTGGAAAATGGGAAGATAAGGGATGGCAATCAAGAGGGAGGGTAAACTGAGGAAGGCA